>NW_024087307.1:0-93282 GCF_009730915.1 Dioscorea cayenensis subsp. rotundata
GATATATCGGTGAGTGAACACTACGGCGATTTAGCCAACTAGCTTCTCAGATTCTCGATCACTATTCTCCAACACTGCGCACTTTATCCAAAGTCATCTTAATTTCCAATCTTACGTAAATTATTTAAGGTGTTGATTGAAAAACTCTTTGATGATCGAGAAAGCGATGTAAATAGTGAGTGAAAACATCTCATTTGGTGAAAATAAAAACTAGAGCAAGTAGAAATAAAAGCATTGCACCTTTGAAGGGAAGCCTTCCTTGCATTTGGTTATCACTAAGGGAGAGTTTTGGTGAGATTAGTCGACCATGGAACAATGGTTGCATTCAAACTATTGGAAGACACATCCAGAGTGCTCAAGCTGAACTTCATCCTTAACCAATACCCAATCTGGAGACAAAACAATGAGATCTTAAACATTAATCACAGAAACTATATATCTTGTGAAATACCATACCGATAAAGGAGTCGCTCTCATGCCATTGCACATCGATTGCCAGCCCTGAGAGATCGGGAGGCGACCAAAAGATGCAAGAGTTTTGCCATCAAATGTAGTTGATGAGAGATATCCTAAGTACTCTAGCCTCTCCAATGGAACAAGGTGTTGACAATCAATGGGAAGACAAGCGAGTGTTACCATTATTGAAAAGCACCGAGGGCTTATGATTTTATGGATGGCAAAGAACAAAGATATGTTCACGGTGTAGTATGAGCAGGGACCATCATCAGGAGTCCGGCGGGGTCTAAACGTGGCGCTTTGTCGTTCGGTGAGCAACATGTTCGGTCCATCTGCGGCGATCACTTTGCTATAACTAATGTTCCATGTTTGAAAGAAGGATGCCCGATCGCGATGAGGGAGAGTTTAATGTCTAGCGAGCAATCCTTTTCCTCCTCTGTCTGCGGGCAATGTAGCCATTTGGGATTTATGACGGATCAAAAAGAGTATTGAGCACAGAGAATGAAAAATCCATATGAACAAAAAGAAGTATTTGTGCAGATGCTGTGAGATCACATCAATCTATTTATAATGCGAGTTAATCATGTAAAAAGACTTGGTCACCATTTCTAGTTATCACTGCGGCCGGCCATTTCTCTTTGTATTTGATGTGAATAAGGAAAAGACAAGTATTAAAGCCAAGGCTTGAAAGGATTTGATATGACTAGAATTATTTTTGGGGAGTGACCTTGATTGGATCTTTATGCTTTGTTTCTGATTACGCCGATTATTAAAAATCAGAAAAGGGTTGACACGAGAAAGATCAAGACATCATGAAGAAGAGGTAAAGGAATAAAATATGGTGCCAGTTCATTTCAAAGAAAATGATTTCGACTTATTGGGTGATGTTGGTTAGACTACCAAGTCTTTCTCTTGATTATTGTTTATGTAATATTGTGAATGGCCGAGATCAATGACCAATCAGCGAGACTTAAATCTATAATTCAAAAAGGTGAAAGTACTAGTTTGGCGTGTTCAAATTACTTGTCAAGCAAAGGAGACAATAGGTTTTAAATAACAAAGTCAACACCCTTTTAAAGTTTCAGTTTATAATTTTACCAACATATATATATATATGTTTGTATGCTCAATGTCCGTTGAGATTAAGGTCTAACGTCACCTGTAAAGCTAATTTGTAGACTTTAAAAGGAATGAAAAGATGCTATAATTGGTGTTCCTTTCACTCTAATAGCATCTCAATGAAAGAGAGTTACAAATGAGAGAAATGTATGATTCCACAACACTGTTTGGGTTAACAATGGCATGAACCTATTCATACAATATTTGTCATGAAAATATCAAACTATACAACTTAACATATATAATTAATTTTTTATGGCGATCGTGTAAATAGATTTGAATCATGATGCACACACAAACTAAAATCTAGTTAAGAGCGAGGGGTTTCAATGCATATACCCTCTTAAATATTTAATAATAAATGAAAATCATATCAAATATCTTTAATACCCTTAACATTATACATATCACTTGGAAATAGTCAACATTTTCTTACATTTCTTTTGATATTATATATTTGGCTTCTCACCTTTTTCCTTTCCCATTTAAAAGAACTTTATATTTATGTACCTATTACATTGATATCCAATTAAAAAGAAAGGAGTGGCGCACATGCGATCTAATCTCATCGAGAACCACCACGATTACCTCGAGGGATAAGTCAAAGCTGCGATCTCGGACAATCTCCACACGTCGTTAGGCGGAGCGTCACCTCACTTCCGCACCTCCCCGTCCTCACAATCACCGTTGGCTCTCTGTTCACCATGCCCCATCTCCAATGGAAACCCTAACCCTAACTCCATCTCCATCGTGAAACCCACTCTACGACCCTAATAGTCCCCGAGGCCCTCAGCCTTGGCGAATGGAAGAACCTCTCAGAAAGAAGCTATTTATTAAACTAAAGAAACAAATTTGGAATAAAATTACAGGTGGTGAGTGAAAAGACATGGAATAGGTTAAAAGTTAAAGCCAAAAGCTACTAAATGATTTCATAATCCAAAAGCGGAGGTCTTTTCCAAAGCAAAAATAAATTGAGATGTTGATGCGGTACTCCATAGGAAGCAAAGGTTAGCTGGAGAGCCACCAAAGGGAGAATGATATGAATACGGGGTTGGCCGCTCATGTCTAGAAGAAACTTGAGTTGTGTACTTGCGCTTGAATCTCAAGTGACATGGTCGGGGCAATGAAGAAAATGATTGGTTTCGGCATGATCCACGGAGAATGTGTCTAACAAGAATGTGTAGATCAATGCGGTTTGAAGGCGACTTACGACGACTAGCGCATCCAAAAGAAAAGAGTCATGCGAATATTGTCGGGGAAGAAGCTGCGACAGAGTGATCTTATAATTAGCATTTGAAAAGAAGAAACCCACGAACTTACCACGAAATTTGGTTTGTCGCTGCGTGAACAAAGAGGAAATTGTCATCTAGGAGGAGAGATTGAACAATAATAATTTTACGCTCAAAAGTTCGAGAGTTGCAATTAGAATACTCCTCGACTAGAAGCGTGACCACAGGAACAATTTTTAGAGTACTTGGGTTGAACACCTCGCGAAAATGAAATCACATCGACACACCCAAATGAGCCACGCTGGCAGCTGATAAGAGCTAGAGTGTGCGTGGGAATGCTGTGATCAATGATCCGAGTTGCACGAAGAAAATCCATTAGTGAAAAGAAATTGAGGGTATTAAATAAAGTCGATTCACGATCCCTAAGTTGCAGAATCTATCACAATGGTGAGCAGGATGATCCTATGGTCTCACTATGGAGTCCGCGAGAAAACATAAAGGGTTATCAAGGCCAAGGTAGAATGCTATGCAAAAATGCCGATGTAGAAAGCGACCCCTTAAACATAGCTAGATAAAAATGTTTGATTTTTGGGAGCAGCGAGAATGTACTCAAACAATGTTCCAACCATCCCAAGCGTCGAGTTGCAAATAGAATGTTTGTTCAAAGTGTGATAAACAACGGATGATATTTTTAGTGCTAGAGGCATTGGAAAACCAGATCCAGTGGTTATCGGAATTTTGATCTATAGCAATAAGAGACCGATCTAAGTTCTCAACATTGTTACCAAAAATATGTATAAAATTTTGCACAGACCATTAATCATTAGTGATGATATCAGAAAAAGAAATCAGATCATGTTCAATTTCCATTTTAAGGTAGGTGGGCTTAAGAGCAATAGGAATCTCATACAACCAAGGGTCCCATAGAAGGGAAGTGCTCAAGGGGTTAACAATGTTGATTTTGCAATGTTGTTTAATGAAAGCTGCAGATTTGCATAAACCCCTAAAAAACCAAGAGCACTTGGCCGGAACAGAGTGTTGCCAAAAGTTGACACGCCCGTACTTTTTTAAAAGGATATCGACCCAAAGGCAATCATGATTGTTTAAGTATTTGAAAATATTTTTAGACATAAGAGAGTGTTTAGCAAGTGCAAGATTTTTTATACCTAAGCCCTCCTCAGACTTGCCATACATTTAAAATGCTCCAACTCACATTATGGATGCCCTTTCAATTACCTTTCTTATTCCATTTCTCACAGACTTTGGAGATTTACGAAAGAATTAAATCGAGAATGGGATAAACAATTAAAGTGTAAGTGGAATAGATAACATGACAGAGTTAATCGAGGACTTCTTTGGCGTGAGGGGTGAGATGGAATTTGGACCATTTAGAAGCTAATCTATTAACTTTATCCACCATAGGTTGAAAAAGTTAAAAGGTGCTAATCTTTTTGGAGAAATAAACACCCCAAGATACTTGAAAGGGAAAAATCTTGCTTTAGGTTCAAGATATTTGCAGAACACGATTAAGGATATATTTGTTCATCCAAGGCGGAAATAGATTTGGAATTTGTTGTAGTTGGGGCACTGACCAGAGAAATTGTTGTATAGTTTTAAACAAGTGTTAATGTTTTTAGCAGCCCTCCTAGATGGCTTGGTGACAGAATCAAGTCATCTGCATACATTAAATGGTTAAGATTGTGTTTTAGAGTGGCGTTGAAACCGGGATTAGATTATGCTAAAAGGCTGAAATTGAGGCATGGTTGTAAGAGTTTGGGAAACAATAATAAATAAATAAGAAGAGATGGGATCTCCTTGACGAACACCTACGGAAGAGAAACCGGGGGTAGGTTTGCCATTAACTAAAAGGAAGCGAGCAAGCATGAAGACAAGATTTAATCCAAGAAACCCAAAGAGGTGGAAAATTCATTTTAATAAAAATGATAAGAATTGCACTCCAGCTTAGGGTATCATAAGCCTTTTCGATGTCTAATTTAATAATCATCCTAGGGGGGCTTAGGGTATCAAATTCAATCGAATGAGCAACCTCTTGCCTTTGTTATGATGTTATCGGGAAGAGCTACGGTTTGCAATCAAATCCCACTTGTAGCTACCGAGTGATGCTAAGAATGATTCTCTTTTAATCTATTAGCAGCGACTTAGAAAGAATTTTTGAAACAAACATTGCATAATGAAATAGGGGCGTCGAAACCAACTTAGGATTATCTCTCTTAGGAATGAGGGCAGCGAAAGTTTTACCCCAAGAGGAAGGAATGAGCGAAGTTTTATGTTGAATAGCCTCAAAGAGATGACTTCCGACAGGCTAAAAAGCTTTGTAAAATTCCACATTAAAAACCGTCGGGGTCCGAGGGGACTTACGAAGAGGAGATCTAGTAAAAACCTGATGAACTTTCCCTCCAAGGTGACATTATTGACGAGAAAAGCACGCGTCGAGTCGAGATTCTAGGGATAGCTCGGTGGAAGCTGCGTCGAGATTACTAATAATATTGCAGGAGGAGCCATTCCGAGGAGGTTGTTGTAGAAATTCATGAAAGCTTGTTCAATACTTGGGGTCTCTGAAAACATTACCATTAGCATCTTCAATTTGAGAAATATAATTAAGATGAGAGCAGGGTTCGATAAAGAGCATGAAAAACTAGTATTCTTATCACGGTACTGAGACCCGATTTAAAATGAAACGCAGCTGAGCCCATTTGATCTTTGTTTGTAGCATGAAAGATGTGATAATTTAGGCGTAAAGACTTTTTAAGAATAGAGATGAGAAATAGGATAGAATCTGAAAACTCGGGAACTAATTTCTTTTTTGGTAGTGGAAATAGCGAGTATCAAGTTATTGATCCCAGGAATGACTCGGTGATTGAGGGCTAAATCTAGTGCGAGAGAGGAAATGAGAAAACACATGCATAGGATTGCCACGAGGAATAAAATCCCAAGCATCGCATGCAAGTGTGGCAATCGATGTAATCTAACCAAAAATTTTCAAACCTGAACGAGTTTTTCTTAAAAACAATGGAAAGATTAGCAGTGAGAAAAAGTGGTGAGTGATCAGAGAAGGAGCGATTGAGGTGAGAGAGGGTATAAGATTTGAAAATGTGGTTCCACTCGAGATTGACTCAGAGCAGCGGTCGAGCACGCCCATCGACGAGCCTAACCAAGCTGGTTGTTACACCAAGTGTACGGAGAACCAATATATTTGAGATCTAAAAGATTATTACCATCGATAAAATCATTGAAAAATCTAGATTCTGGCTATAATAAGAAGAGCCTCCTTTTATGCTCGGTTACGGTAAGGATTGAGGTTAAAATCCCCAAAATGAGCCAAAGGAAGCTTGAAGATTAGAGAGTTTTGAAAGTTTGTACCAAAGACTTCTTTGAGACAGACACGAGAAGAGTTATAAACCACTCAGGAAATGATAAAGTTTTTAGAAAGGTGGAGGAAATAACAATATATAAAAGCGCTAGCGAGAAAGCAGAGATGGGAGTGGCCGTAGATAGCCGGGTTCCAAAGGATAAAAATACCACGAGAAACCTTGCTAGGGACGGAGGCACATTCAAGTGTTTGGGAATCTACAAAGGCGATCTACTCGAGCGAGTTAGCGTGGGTTTCAACTAAACAAACCAACACTTTGGATTAAGTTTTTTTGATAAGTGCAGGTGAGTCGAGAAGAAGTATCGATCGGAATACCCGCAATTTCAACATATGATTTTAGCTGATTTCATGATAACCATAATAAAAAGAAAGATCGGGAAAAACTCCCATAAGAAGAAGGAAAAAGCGGTTGAACTAGTTTCGAAGATCACGGAACCCCGGTTTCCATTACGCCTTTCTTTCGAGATTTTCGTCGGCATGCACACCTTTTACGAGTAAGGGCCTCCCTTCGATCCTGCTTGATATTGAACTAAAGTCATGGAATCTTCTGGTTCATTTTCTTCGTCTAGCATTTCATCGTCTTTGTCTTCTGAGGAGCTCTCTTTTTCTTCCTGCGTCTTCTTCCATTTCATTGGAATCAAGGACGAGAGGAGACTAGAAAATAATGGAATCATAGGGAATGTTAGTGGGAAGAGTGTTGGAGGAGACAATCGGACCTGATGCTCTCGAGGGATGGGAGGAAGTGTGTTTAGGGTTGGGTCTAGAAGGCTTGGTTTGTCGGATGGGATTCTTGAGAAGTGCAAAAGGGACTATCGATTGGGGGATGGGCGGTGGAGAGTCTCGAGGGAAGAGGGTGCAGTGAGTTGACCTAAGGGGATCGGCGGAGCAATAGCATGGGGATCAGCAGAAGATGATTTCAGAGATCTAAAGGTTAACTTTTGGTGATTCGGCTGATCACGAGGCTTTTGAGTTCTGCGTTATATACGCAGCAGGATTTTGAACATTGAGAGTCTCAACGGGATCGAGAATGTGGGGAGTTGACGAAGGCATGGAAAGTGGGACGGCCGCTCCGTCGGTAGAATCTCGAGGCGCCCGTGGGAGCGTGGAAGTAGTTCCTCGGGACTCGATGTTTTCGACATCCACACCATCTAGCATGCGCGAAGTCATGTGAGAGGCATCGCCATGCACCGCCTCCGCGTCGAGCAGCAGCCACGCCCGGCGGGATACTAGAAGCCATGGTCCGAAGTCTGATTTAAGATTTTCTTCAGGTTCAAGGACAAAAATCGGGTCGGAAGTGTCAATGATCTGGTCAACTTCGTTCGAGTCTGACGAGCCTCTCTCTGCGGGCGCTCGTGCACTACTAGTGGGCGAAAGAGGTGCCATGCGGTCCCGGGATGGAGCAACCCGAGAGCAAGACTTACTCCGTAACAGATAAGCCCACAATTATAACAAAATGTCGGTAATCTCTAGTCACATCACAATGGCGAACACTTTCTGAAATCATCTCGATCAAAACCCACGACAAAGAGGTTTAGATAAATCTATTTCAATACAAGCGAGCATATTTGGACCTTGCCAATGAAGATGTAAGTTCATCAGACCTTGATAAGATTACCAAAGTTGCTAGCAATGGACTCAAGGTATCACCATCCCGACGATTCGACTAGGTAAGTTATGAAGCGCACCCATATTGCCGCTAAGTTAAGCTTAGCGAAGCTCGGGTTCAAGAAAAGCTTCCCATGGGGACAACTCGCAAAATGATCCGTTTATGGACCAAGGTCCGATCGAGTAGGAGATGTTGCATAAATTTTTCGATGAGGACACCTTACGATAGAAAATCCGTTGGGAAGATCGGGAGATGAAGATCTCGCCAAAGTTCTTCCACTTCTCTAGAAGTGAAGTCTTGACCTGTTCGAATGGAGGAGATTTTCCAAACAATTTGCCATACAGAGCGTACTGAAATTTCATTCGACCGCTGTTGATGGCTTCTTTGTCCAGTTTGACGAAGTTGGAGGTGGTGGCTTTGAGTTTGTTAAGAAGCTGTTCATTATGGAGAGGAGAATTACCGTGGACTGAATCGGAGAAAGTCGCAATTTGAGACCAAGATTTTTGGGAGGGCTTGTTGACCCCCACTTGCCATGGCAAGGAAGCAAGGCACACAGCGGGAGGGAATAGCGAGAAGGAGAGCTTGATTGATTTAGATAATTGAAGCAAATAAGAAGGAAAGGTATGTGAAGGGGCAAACGACACGCCTTGAATTTGACATCACCTTCCTCTCGCCTTGATCTCAGCTTCTTTCTCTCAGATGCGTCCACCATCACCTCGGTCTCGAGTTCTTCCTCAAAAATCCACCGATTCGTGTTCTTCATCATTTGTCCGGTGCTCGCGAGGGTTATTCCACTCCATTGGCTGGCCCTTTGTGGTCTCCGTGGTGGAGAATTGGTTCGAGAGGTTAAGGCGAAGAGGCTTATCATGGGGATATGGAGCTCGTGCACCTCCATCGGGAACATCCGCCCCGGATCGGTGGCGGAGTCCTCGGCTCGAGCTCGGATGGGGAATTGGTTCTCAAGTTCTTGATGATGTTGCCAATCTCCAACCAGTAGATTATTGAGACAAATTCAAAAACATGAAGCTTAATGATGTTGCCAATCTCAAAGGAATCTAAGCCACCTAATTGGTTAGAAGACAAATCCAACCCCAAAAATGGTTCATGATGTTCCCTTTGTAATCATAAACTTCTCTTTTGTTTGCAAAATCAATAATGCCTTTAAATTTGAGTAATTCAAAAATCATATGGTCATTGTAATCAGGCAGAAAGCCTCTATACATGTCGAAGTTGAGTGACGACGCATCGACCCGCGAGTCGTATTGCCAATCACTATCATGACCCATATTTTGAAGACATGAAGGTATATTTCGGATAAGTTATTGAAAGATAAGTCTAGAATGTGTATGTGTCTTAAGTTACAAATTTGGTTTGATATCAAGCCCACAAAAATTGTTTCCTCTAAGGGAAAGAATCATAAGATTTTTAATGCTTTTTCCAATCCAACTTGGAAAAATTCCCGAGAAATGGTTATTCCCTATGTTTAATGATCTCGATGGATCGCTTGACAAAGAATATGGGATGGATCCAACAAAGTTATTGTCATTTAAATTTAGATATTTCAAACTAGATAAGTTGAATAAGGATGGTAGTTGACCAAAGAAATGATTTCTCGAAAAGATCAAGAGCTTCAAGTCTAGAAAGATTGCAAGCTCAATTGGGAAATGACCTACTAAACTATTTCTCCTGGCATTAAGGGATGAGAGATCTAAAAGGTTCCCTCATGCAACTTAGCAACACACCGAAAGTGGTTCTCAGCGATATCCAACGATTGAAGATAAGAGCTTTTGCAAAGGCTCTAGGAAATTTCCCGAGTGAGTCGATTCCCCAAATATAAGAAAAACATTTAGGTGAATTAGGTTTGAGTTATTTGGTAGTAGGTTTCCTCTAAATTTGTTCATAGAGAGGTTTAATATCACAAGATATTGCATATCTCTAAGGCTGTGTTTGATTGCTCTTTTTTTCCCTGGAAAAATTTTTCACGGGTTATTTTCCAGCTTTTTATGAAGAAAATGCCATGAAAATCATTGTTTGAAGCGAAAACATACTCTAACCTTGTATGGTTTTCAATGAAAGTTGAGAGGAAATTGGATTCAAGTTGATTGTTGGAAATATCAAAGAAATTTAGGTATGAGAGATTCCTAAAACAATGGGGAAGGTCTCTGAACTTGCACTACAGAAATACGAGGGAATAGGCAAAAGGAAATATTGCTACTGGTTGTTCCGTTGCTATTGTATAAACATTTAAGCTGACGGAATTAGCGTCCGGATTATACCGACGGAATAAAACTTTAGACGTTCAACTTGTTTTTTTATTACATTCACCGGAATTGTATAATATAGCAGCGGACGTATGATTAATATAGCGGAAACTTTGCAGCGAGAATAAGTCCGTTGCTATTCAGTTACTAGAAACTTACGCGCCCTAATTTTCCCCCTATTTACTTTGCTAATAAATTGCTACTGATTCATTCCATCGCTATTTGTATGCATTGGAAGCGGAATCGACATTGGATTACACGCGGATAAAAGCTTGAAGTTCAACTTGTTTTTATTACATTCACGCGGAATTGTAAAATTTTTTTCAGCGAATTTAGATTAATAGCAACGGAATAAGTCGTTCCTATTCCAAACTTATATATATATATATATATTATTTATTAATGTTTGTAATTTATAGATTATTCATTAATACATTTTCACTTTTTAATAATGTGTGATTATCCGATTGAATTATTTTTTCTATATAATAATAAAAAGAAGAATAAACCTTAATTCTTTGGATTTTTTTCTTTGTTTATAATGCGATGGAGAAATCTCAGTGTTGCTAATATGATGCAATCATCGTTGTTGTTGTTTTTTTTAATTATTTTTTAATAATTAACAAAATTAAATTAAATAGTGGTATATAAATTTTAAAGAATTTAACTATGAAGAAAAACTCAAGATGAATTTATTAATATTATGATATTAAATACATTATCAAGTTACAAATTTTAAATAATTTATCTCCCAAAGAAAACTCGGAAGATGTATCTTCAGTTTATCTTCAGTGTAATTTTCCAATTTATATATATATATATATTAAAAAATTTATTGAAAATAAAGGCATTTTCATGGCTCATAACTTACTTAATTACTTAGAAGTGAAATTATATGCTTTCATATAATAAGCACAATCCTAGGAATATATCAATTTTAAGTTAATTTCAAATATCTTTGCATAGTAATAAATTTTCTCTGTGGCTTAAACAATAAACTAATTATAATATTTATTAAAATATTTATTATCATTATTATCATCACCATTATTCTCATACTACCTTTCGTATTCATTTATATAAAATCTCAATGAAAATATATTTTCATGGATTAAAAGCTAAAAAGTAAATCTCAAAATTACTTTTACATTATCATAACAAACAAACATTAAAATTTAAGTACAGAATGAAATTAATTTTTAATTAAATATTAATTAATAATAATAAAATAAATGTTTATGTTTTCATTATTTTATAAATAATAATTACTTATTATAAATTACTTAAAAAATTTTAAGTACCGAATGTAATTAAAAGTTATTTGAAATTAATTTCTAATCAAACAATAATTAATAAAATTTGAAATTATTTACTTAATTAAAATTTCTTTTTTTAATTAAAATTTGAAATTATTTTCTTAATTAAAATTTTTTTTAAAAAAAAAAACTTAAAATTAACATCTTTTTAATAGCTAGAACTGGAAATAGTTGAGCTTCCCTTCTCCGTGCTCTTCTCTTCTCTTCTCTTCTCGTCCGCTTCGGTGTGAGATCCACGAGCTTCCCTTCTCAGTCTCTCAGCTTCTCGTCCGCTACGGATTCACGGTAATTGCTTCTATCTCCATTTCCTTTCACCTTGATCCAACTTCAATCTCTTTGTTATTGTTTAATACCCTAGATCTGATGTGGTATACGATGAATCGGTGTTGTAGGTCTTGTTTTATTTTTTTTTCTTTAATTTTTTTTTGTTATCTTGTTTTGGATCAGTTGGATTTATGGAATTAAGATTTGTAGATTTGATCCTAATCGTAAACAACTTCCTCTCCCAACCCTAATCCTAATCGCAGTGCCGATCTACAACTTCCTTGGATGTTCATCATCTTAATTACTTCTTTCTGATTCTTTGGTCTTTGTTTAACTATTTTTCGCTAAATTCTCTTTTTTTTTTTTGTTGGTTATTAGAGATCCATTGTTGATGTTGTTGGTCATCGATCTCATGGCCCTGTTCCTGAACCTGGATCAATCGTCGTTGTTCGGGTATGCTTTCTTAATTGTAGTGATTTTTCTTTCTTTTTTCTTTTTTTCTCTCTTGAATGATTGATTCACTGTTCTTCTTCTTTAATTTATGTTTTTATTTATTTTTATGTTTATTGTTGATAGCTTGTTGTTCTTTGATTTTAGGTTACAAAAGTTATGGCTAGAATGGCTTCAGCTGATATAATGTGTGTGGAATCAAAGGCTGTGAAGGAAAAGTTTACTGGTATTATTAGTTTACTGGTATGCAATGTTAATTGATAAGGACACAATGCTTCATTCTTAGTGATCAAAGAATGATATTTTGAGCATGATGGTGAATTTGGAGCCGTTTCACTTGGTTAAACTTTTTATTGTTTCTGAGTTTTTATGAGAGCTGACAATGCTGAATGAGTAGCTATTTTTTATTTATATAAGAATGAATAGCTTCATTATGTTTTTTTGTTTATTGAACTTAGATGGTTTTTTTTTATCCATGTTTTATGTTTGATGTTCAAGTTATGGTGTTTGATTGACTTTTCAAGTGGTTCTTGTCTAGACTGGGTTCATTGCATAACCACTTCTTGACTATGAGATGCATGTAAATCATTGATCTTAGGGTTTATAACTATTTGCATTCAATGGTTTTGGTCCATTACAACTAGTTTACATCTCTCTGTGTGTATTTAGTATATTCAGCACTATTAGATACTGTCCTTCAATTCCGTTTAAATCTGTCTTTTGAGATATAAACTTGAAGCATATAAACTTATTCGATGGTATGTAATACCTTCATTTGAGCACATTACAACATAAAGAGTCTGAGGAACAAGTTAATTAATTTTGATGTTAATCAAATACTTTAATAAACATAATTCAAGTTTAGCTCTTGGTTGGTTTTGAGAAGTGAGTAGTATATTGTTCAATACTGATAGTATTAGATTCAGATTTTGAGAAATATTATATATTTGTTGAAGTTGAATATCATGTTAATGTTATTTCTGATCAAGAGATGTGATCATAATAAGTTATAAGCATTATTATGATTGCATATGTTAAATTTATCATTTTGCAATTTTCATACTTGCACTCTATCATAATAATGAGTTTTGTTTAAATGTAGTGATTAACCCACAAGATCTTTACACTATCTTTTCTTTCAAAATATTTATTGGCACTTGAAATAGTCTTCAAATTTGAGCATAGTTTGTATTTTTTTGCAAGTTATTCAATATATAAAGTGATATTTAGTGGTATGAAAACATTGCAAATCTCTTAATAATTATTTCAATGTCCATGCATGATAAGAATACTTGTAAATTAATTGTAACTATTAGAAGTGTTAAATAGTGTTAAATATGAATGGACAATAACTATTATAGGTTGTCGTTAAGATAGGATGTCCTTATCCTCATGTGTGTGTTTATCAACCCATGATCTGAATGGTCCATTATTTATATTTTGCTAATCAGAAAACTTATATGAAGTAACACAAAAGGTAAAAAGGTGAAAGGGAACATACCTGGCTGACATTACTATCAAAATGGATGGGCCACTTTTCTGCTACAAAATTCCTGCAGAAAAGACTTTGCATGACGGAAATCATACCGGAAACTTTGCTTCGAGTTTACACTACATTATGGGTGATGAAAGCTACATATGGTATCATGCTCGGCTTGATTTCAATGAAACATAGCATTTATTAGTCAAGGATTTGCACACTAAAACACTATGATTAAAATGAATGGTAGCAAGAGACATGCCAAACTAACAGAATCCTATAAAGCAGACAAACACCACACGCATACTTTAATACACTAGATCTGATGACCATATTATCTACAGGCCCTTTGAAAAAAGAGATTAAGATATAATTTTTAATACAAACCCTTAATCATGGAGGAAGAAGGCTGGAGGCAGAGATGACTTGATGAACATTAAATAAGCACATGCATGATTATAATTTGTAATATATAGACTGAAAAGAGATGCTCAACTGTAATATATAAAGCAAGAAATATAAAGACCAAGTGCTCAGAGAAGATCATCAATGGTAATTCCTCAAATAAGAGTAAACGTCAAACTTCACACATGAGACTGGTCTTTCTATTCATGTAGAAGAACAACTCATTTACTCTAGCTACTAGGCCTCTGTCACCAAAGTACCGTAAAACGTAGATATTTTGGAGGAGCATAAATACATTGTGACAAAAAGTACTAGCTTTCAAGAACCCTCATAAAAAGAGTCTTACTACCATGTAGCATTTCATATATGTTTCCAACCAAGTTGAAAAAACAACGCACTTACTATGTAACTACTAGCCATTTTTTCATGTCTCTAATCAATAAAAAAAGAGTACACACAAGTTGTGACCAGAAACATCTCCCCCTGCTTTTGTGATTGAACCCATGTAGGACAATACCCTTTATTTATAACTTTCCTCCTTCATACATAAATAGAATTCAGGTCTGATTAAAAATAATCAGATTAAAAATAATTAAAAAATCAATTAAAAATCAGATTAAAAAAATAATCACATTTTTAAAGGTCAGTGAACAGTGCACCTATCAGGTTAAAAAAATAATTAAAAAGAAAGTCAATTTTTAATTGAAATAGGGTCAATTTTCATTAGAATGTTTTTTTTATTATAAATTATTTATTTTATATATGGAGTTTTCCATTTGCACATTATTTTTGTTTAGTTGGGAGTCAAGAAGGGTTCACTGAAGACATCTTCTCTTTTCTCATCTATAGGAGAAGGGTTCACTGAAGACATCTTCTATTTTCTCATCTATAGGAGAAGGGTTCACTGAAGACATCTTCTATTTTCCATTTGCATATGTTAATTTGTATTTTTGGTATGAATTGAATGTTGGATCATTTGTATGGATTAATTGTATTTTCGGTATGATTCAAATGATGGATTGTGGATGCTTGATGAGATAATTTTTTTATGAATCATTTGTATTATTCGTATTTGTATGGGTAATTTTTTTATTTGTGTAATAAATTGTGCAGGTTGTGTGAAAAACAAATTTAGTAGCTAATAGCTATGATAATCAATAACAAAGAATAGCGACGGATATTCCGTTGCAAAATAACAAATGATAATGGAAATTCCGTTGGAAATAGAAAAATAGCATCAGAAATTCTGTTGCTAATACATATATTGCAATTGTTTAAGAAAACAACAACCAAAATTCCGTTGCTACAAAAAACTAGCAACGGAAAAAAAATCCGTTGCTAAGAAAAAACAACTGTAATTCCGTTGCTACAAGAAAATTAACAATGGAAAAAAAAACTCCGTTGCTAATAAGAAAAACAACCACCAAAATTCCGTTGCTACAAGGGAAATAGCAACGGAACAAAAAGAAATTCCGTTGCTAATAAGAAAATAACAACCAAAATTCCGTTGCTACAAAAACAATTGCAACGAAAATATAATGAATTTTGTAGTTAATGAGGGCATAGCAACGGATTTCATTAGAAATAAGATAATAGCGACGGATATTCCCTTCCTAAAATAAGAAAAATATTGTTGCTAAACTAAAAACTTTCCGTAGCTATAACTAATAATTGTAACTCGAATAGTCCGTTTGCTAGGCAACACTAGCGACGGAAATATAGTAAACGGAATTTTTTGTGAACCATAAAAAGAATGAATATTTTTATTATTATAATAACGACGGAGTTCTTGTGTTTGGCTAACGGAATTATCCGTCGGAACAATATAAGAAATAACAACGGAATTTTTATCATACCGATGGAATTTGAATAGCGACTTGGGAATAGCCGTCGGAATGATTCCGTTGCTAATTCCGTTGCTAAATATTTATAGCAACGAAATGTAGTTCTTAGCGACGGAAAAATCCGTTGCCTATTCCTGGATTTCTTGTAGTGTTGTTATGACTAAGATCAAGTAATTGAAGTTTCTTCATTGCACACAATCCTGAAAAAAAAATACAATGGAATATTTAATAAAGGAAAAATAAATAATGGAACAACATCAAGTCTCCATTAAAATCAATTCCCAACTGTCAACTATAATTGTCATGAAATATCAAATATCAAGCAATGCAAGGAAATGTCAAATAATTAACAAGAAGCACTTATTAACAATGGATTAATTTTTTTGATAGGTCACTAAATTTTGAACTTTTTTCTTTCCGATTACCAAGTTTTAATTTGTATCGTAAAGGTTACTTAAATTTGATTTTGTTTCATTGGAGGTTACCCGCGAGTGACCACATCCATGCTGCTAATGTGGATGCTGGAAAAAACACAGTCAGCACAGCTCATCATGTCCTTAGTCTGACATGGAGCCTCCACGTCAGCCGACCTATCCACATTAGCAAACTTGTCCACGTCAGCAAGCCGGCTAGCCAAACCCCAACCATAACCCTTTGTTATTTCATTTTGGTCACTAAGTTTTTAATTAGTATCAAAACGGTTACCAACTCTGCTGATGTGGACAAGTTTGTTGATGTGGACAGGCCGGCTGACGTGGAGATTCCATCTCAGACTGAGGACGTGGCGAGTTGTGCTGACTGTGTTTTTTCCGGCATCCACGTCAGCAGCATGGATGTGGTCACTCGCCGGTAACCTTCCGGTGAAACGAAATCAAACTTGAGTAACCTTTATGATACAAATTAAAACTTGGTAACCGGAAAGAAAAAAGTTCAAAACTTAGTTACCTATTAAAAAAAAAAAAAAAAATAATCCTATTAACAACAGAAGAGTCGTAGCTTTACTTGTGCATTTTTTTTCTTTTTTTAATCAGAGGGTAGACAATGCTTTAAATGAGATATATGTCCTGAGTTTAAGTTATTAAACTCGCTAGATACTTGTCACACCAACCACCATAAGTAATAAACATCAATGGATTGTTAAGCACGGCATGAGCCATTAAAGGTTCCATTGAAAATTAGCTTTACTCTTGGCTCTTGTCAAGCACAACATCAATATCTTTATCTTTGTGATTTGTAAATATGATTTTTATTAGGTGTGGGTATGTGTCTATACACACACACTGACACACACACACATATATATATATATATCTATAAACATTTTTGTTTTAATTGGTAGATGAATATAGATACATATTATGGGGTATTAAAATTTTCATGAAATTACAAAATATCAATCTTTTGCGTGTTATGGAGTTATTATTTGCAAATATCCACTTTTAAATGGGTATACATGCGAATTTTTCAATTTCAATAAATTCAACTGCTTTTCTACAAATTATTTCATCCAATATTAAATCGTTATATAAATGGCACACATATATTTAATTTATATTTTTTGTACAAGATGGACGAACAACATGTGAGGGGTGTGTGCACCAACAAAAATTTATTGTATGGCTCATGCTCACTCACCCAACGGACATAAAACATGGGTTGCAAACTTGCTTCCCTAGCCCGAGATCTTTTTTTGATACCATTACATCAGACAAGTTTCGAACATTGAGCAATGCTAGTGTCTATAAGATACTTTTTAGCCATGAGTCCACTATCACTATATCAAAGGTGTTCTTTAGAATTTTGTTTTAATAACTGTGCTCAGTTTTAATTGTGGGTTCATAAGTACAAGTCACTATTTATTACGTTAATAATATAAAATTTTAATAATCATGTAAAATAATTTTAATAATAATACTATGGAATAATAATATAAAATTTTAATAATCATGTAAAATAATTTTAATAATAATACTATCGAATAGCAAAAAAATAATGATTCTCAATATGAATTTTTCTTTTAATATATTAATATACGAATTCAATCAAATATTGACTATATATCTTAATATATATATTTACTAAATTATTAATGCATAGCAAAGTTATTTGCTGTAATTGGTGGGCGCACTATACTTGACTGAGAACCATCAAGAGTGGGGTGAGTATAATTGGAAAAGGGTCCCATGTTGGTTCTTTTTGATTTGCCATATTGTTCAACTATTTTTTCCTCGAAAGACTCAACGTTAAAAGATCCACGTCACCTTTAGTAAAAGTCGTTCTCAATTTGGTTCGATTACTCTTTTACGACTTTGCTCTCGTCTTCTGCCATACACTGAAATCAAACAAATGCAAAAAGAATAAGAAAATAACAAAGAAAAATAGAAGATAAACAAATAAGAAAGGAAAGAAATGGCTAAAGTGACGGATAATTAAGTGTTCCTAATATCACTATCCTTTCTCGACAACTGTACCAAAAACTTGATAGGGTCGCAAGTGTACGTGCTGACCGCATAATAAAGTGTGTGTAAGTGGAGAATGTCAGTCCATAGGGAAGGAGATGAATCTAGTAATGATTCTAGACCCGAAAAATAGACTGAAACATCGAGTGATGTGTGTGTGAACAGAAGCAAATGAAAATAAAAAAATACGGGAAATAGTAGGAGAGAAGTCAAGGAAGAAAGCGATGTCCGGATATAGTACCCCTCTAGGATTATAAGGTATATGACAATGGTTGTTTAAACATGCAATCCTATTTAAACTGAAAGGTTTCCAGAAATATACAAAACCCACGATTTCTCGGGTAAAGTGTAAACTCGAATAGGTACAAAAGGCGTACTGAGATCCACACAATTGCATTAATACTTTTATGAAACCTTATTGTGAACTAATGATAATCTCTTAAGTAGATAATCTCCTCTTAAAAAGAGATCATCCATAATCTGAATACTGAGGCGTAAATCGATTTCTCCTAAAATCTACTCCACATAATTGCAAAAGAGTACAAAAAAATTATCATCAATCACTTGAAAAGATTGTGGAAGTCAAAGTCTCCAAGATACCCTAACCCAGGAGGTATACCCACTATCCTCTTGAATTGCGTGCAAGTCTATGGTAGGTGGGAATTTCTTCTAGTCACATACTAATAAAGGTATGATAGATAGGGCTATTGCCTCATTAGCAATCAAGCATTCAGTCACATAATTAGACTCAAATAGAAATGATTGTAATTAAGAAATCAATTAAAGTATCAAAGATCTAACAACTAAAGTCAAGAAAATAAGCTATAGAGTTCAACTATGCCCAAACATCTACAAATTAACTCTCAATTAATGGATGTCAAGCATTTAAGATACAAATAATGGAGGAAAAACATGAAAAGCCATGAAACCCCTCTTTTTAATCCCTAGGATGAAGAATTGCCGAAGAAGATTCCACGTAAGCCGCCAAGATAAGCTTGACGGCTACAATCTTCAATCCCCTTAAATGTATAGCCAAATACCTCTCCAAATCGTTCCTTAACTTTTCTTCCTCAATCTCGCCTCTAAGAATTGCCCCAAAAGAATAGAAAGATAGAATAGAGAATACCCTAGAAATCCTCATAAGTTTTATTTATATCCGACTACTTACGGGCGTAAGGACTAAGCCGTAAGAGAGTCGGAGAAGATTGTCATGAAGCCTTATGGGAACCCTTACGACTATAAGCCCCCATTCGCAAGGTCTTCTATTTGTGTTATAGTCCAATATATGCCCGTAAAGATTGGATCGTAATCTTCATTGTTCTACTTCTAATGAACATCCTTGCGGGCATAAGTTATGGTCATAAGCTTCTCTGTATGGTTCTTATGGGCGTAAGCTTTACTCATAAAGTCCTCTGAATTGGCTCTGAATCCCCCTTATTGGCATAAACATGCCCACAAGGTCTTTTGGAATTGACTTACGACCATAAGGTTGACCGTAAGCTGCCCGTAAGCTACCCAGTTTGCCTTGTCCTTGCTCTAATGATGTCGAGAGAGATCTAACTTCATCGTTTGAGATCTAAAATGCTTCATTTGGTTATCCTCGTCTTTAAGTGCTGCCCTAAGCTTGTTAATGTGAAACACACTATATTTAGCATAAAAACTGCATAATATAGTTCTAATACATGCCAATTGAGTGTACAAATTGATATGAAATATATAAACAATGTACACTCATCAATACGTGTACAATATAATCTTGAAGATATACAGGGAAAGCTTTCAAGTACACGTTTTTGGCATGAAACAACTTGAGTAATATAAAGGTATTATTTTCCCTCCTTGTCAATTGTCTCTAAATGATATCCATTGAGACGTATATCTTTAAACCTTAAAAGGTTTTTTTCCAAATTTTGGAGAATATAGAGCTTTTTTAATTTACAAAGGTGTCCCATTTGGCAACACCAGTGCTACTCTACCAGAACCTTCAATTAGGTCTAATGACCCAGCTATTGTGGCTATAAAAGCTGTTTTTTTTTAGAACGATGTAAAATATATTTGCTTTTGTAATACAGTGTGCGTCGTTCTATAGTCAACAATGCATTCATCATCAGCCATATTTTATCAATATAAAAAGCATAACAAAGGAATATAACTTTAATGAAAAGTATAACATATTGAATAAAAATAAAACCATACTACATATATAATAAATCTAACCTATGAGAAAGTCTGACACATCTAAGTTTGTATTCTAAATTATATCATCAACAAAGTTAGTTTCTATGGAGTTGTCTGTCAAATTGGTCTCAACACCTTTACTCTTTTTGTCTTTAAGTGAATCTTGGTAAAGTTAGATAAAATGCTTGGAGGTTCTACATATTTTAGACCAATGACCCTCTAGCCCACAATAGTGATATGTATCTTTTTTCTTATTTAATCCATCATAGTGGTTTTGTTATTTTTGATGATGCACATTTATTTTACCATTGTGTGGTCCAAAATAATTTTGGCCCCAAGCAAACGTCTGCCACAACCACCACGATAACCTCTTCCCCCCTTGTTTCTTATGATCGTCATTATGACGATGTCATTTTCCTTGACCATAATTGGTTTTAAGTAAAGGCGTTGATCTGGATGGTCGGGTTTTATGATTTAACATCAACAATTCATTATTTTATTCCACCACAAGGAGATAAGAAATTAATTCATAGAATTTAGTAAAATTCTTTTCTCTATATTGTTGTTGTAGTATAACATCTCGAGCATGAAATGTTGTAAATGTTTTTTCAAGCATCATATTTTCTGACACCATTTCTCCACAGAGATGTAACATCGAAACTATTTTAAATAGCTCAAAATTATATTCTTGAACGCTTTTAAAATCTTGAAACCTGATATTTGCCCAATCATTACGTGCTTTTGGCAAATAAACCATTTTCAGATGTTCAAATCTCTCTTTAAGGGAAAACCACAATTCTTGTGGATCTTTAATAGTCAAATATTCATTTTTCGAGGACATCATCAAGATGATGCCGTATGAATATCAATGCTTTTTGATTTATTATCAATTAGCTCATTATTAGCAATCTTAATTGTTTTTCCCAAGTTTACGGTATTTAGATGGAGCTTAACATTGAGGTTCCATGATATATAATTGCTCCCAGAGATATTAAAAACCTTGAATTCTCTTCTTGCGACATTCACCATGATATCGAATTCTAAAGCAAATAATATAACAATAATCAATAAACAATTAAAATAAAATTCTGAAATAATGGAAACAACAAATAATAAATTTAATATTAGTCAATATAAAGCTAAAGTATGTATGAAGTAAATCAAAAGAATATATATATATATATATCAAAAGCAAATTTAGTCGATAAAATGTTAAAAAAACTAAAAGAAATTTGTGACATTTAAATAAGCAATAAAATAAATAAATGAAAGTAATATAAATACCCAAATTACCTAAAGAAAATAGATGAGAAATAATATAGTGAGAAGAAGAGTTATAATATTCAAGATAGTTGTATATACAAACACATATCGAAACCTCTATATATAGGATTCATGGTGTACATTGTTAATGTAACAAAAGAGATATTAATGGAGAAGAAAGGCATCCACATTTAATTCTTAACGCATCGATTCGTAACAATTTCAAATATTATTAAAATGCAAGTCTATTTCTTTTGGGATACTTCACCCATAGCTTTTATATTAATAAATCAGGAACCTTTATTTTAGTTTTAAAAATCATCCTCATCTATTAATGGGGCAATGACAATTCCAATGAACAATAAATAGATCTCAAAATGTTCTAGTCTAATTAATGTAACACCGTTGAGAATAATGTTTTAAGACTTAAGAGATGTAAGTTTGAGTTAATAAGCTTATTAGTTATAGGTTACACCCATAAGCATAGCATTAAGTAAGATCAATTTATAGTTTGTCAAGCGCGGGATGAACTAAAGGGTTTGTTGAAAAATTTAGGAAAAAAAACAAGCTTGACTTTGGCTTCTACTTGCATTCAAATTTTGTTAAGGGACTAAGTGGCTTACACATTGTTGATAGATAAAAGATGAAAGAAGAGAATGAATTTCATTAGAGCAAACCAACCCATATAAATACAAGAATAGTGTACACATGAGAATGTATATATGTATAAATATAATGTATATGTATAAGTATTATATTACTCTAACACCCCCACCCCCTCAAACTCACGGTGGGTCATAAACCAAGAGTTTGTCAACTAGAAACTGAATCCGGGAGACAATATGGGCCTTAGTGAAAGATCAACAATATGTTATGTAAAGGTGACATAAGGAAGAAGAATACTGCCAGCAAGGCAATGATGATGAACGAAGTGAAGAGCGACCTCAAGATGCTTCGTACTCTTATATAATATAGGATTGGCAATGATTTTGATGGCACTCTGGTTACCACAGTATATAGGAGTGGGGACAGAGATAAAGACACCAAAGTCCATCAAAATCTGGTGCAACCAAAGAACCAGCTTAGCAGTAAAGGACATAGCACCATACTCACCCTCAACAGTGGAAAGAGCAACAGTAGATTGTTTCTTACTTTTTTAAGATATAAGAGAATCTACAAGAAAAATGTAGAAACCAGTAGTAGATCATCAATCAAAAGCATCACTTGCCCAATCAACATCACAATAGGTGCGTAACTCAAGAGAAAACATGACAGAGAAAAGTAGAGATCGAGATATAGTGCCACGAAGATAACAAAGAACTTGTAAGAGGGCAGCATAATGAGTAGAACGAGTAGGACTCACAAACTGACTAAGAACATGAACATCATATGCAATATCAGGCCAAGTGATGGTTAGATAGACGAGAGCAACAACAAGAGTAGAGGCAGAATGGAGATCAATGATATCAGATTGTTAAAAAATATCAGAAATATATTTCTATTGAGACACTAAGTAACCTCGATGAGAATAAGGAACCTCAAGACCTAGAAAATAACGAAGAGGACCAAGATCTTTTATCTAAAACTTGGTATGTAACTGCTATTTCAAAGAAAGAACAGTATCAACATCGTCACCAGTAATAAACATATCATCAACATAAAGAAAAAAATAGTAAGGCCTTGAGAAGTCTACCAAGTGAAGAAGGCATAATCATGAGAGCTCTTGGTGAAACCAAGAGCAAGAACCACACTACTGAAAATGCTAAAAAACCCGGTATGAGGAGCCTATTTGAGTCCAAAGATAGCTTGATGCAGATGATATACATGCTAAGAAGGATGAGATAAACTAGGAGGGTCATATAAACATCCTCAAAAAGATCCCCATGTTGGTCACATCTAATAGGTGAAGTAGCCTGTGACGAGCAGAACAATGAAGAAAAATAAAGCAGATGAGTCAACTTGGCCACAGGAGCAAATTTCTTCTCATAATCAATACCATAATCTTATATAAAATCAAGAGCAAGAAGATGAAGATAGTCTAAGTAATAGAGGCCGCCAACTCTACGCTCGATCCCAATTCTCCGGCTCGTAATGGTCCCCGAGATAGAACAAGTAGAAGAAGAAAAGGAAACAGTAAGACCATAATCAGTAAGCTGACTTATAGAAAGAAGGTTGAGAGCTAGGCTAAGGATATGATGGATGTTAGGAATGTCAAATGAGGGTGGATCGAAGAGCGACCACAGGTCGTGATAAGATGAAGGCTCTCATCGATGAGTGCAAAAAGCTGGAAAAATGTGTGAGGCGTAGAAATATAAATTAGGCTAGAGGTATCTGCAGTCATATGATGAGTAGCACCATAATCTAAAATCTAGGAGAAGATATTCTAGAGGTAATAGAAATAACGGAGGAAAGCGTTGGAGGGCGAGTGTGCTATGTAGTACAAAAATCTATGCAATAAAAGTCGAGCAACTCGAGAGAGAAAATCACGGAGGAAGGAGAAGCAAGGCGAGGTAGCATGAAGCGGAGGCGAGGAGATCAAGGTAGAGGATGAGACTGCTATAACCGATTGATGTGTCCTCCGAAGTATATGGGTCGCATCACAAGTAATATAGTGGTACCCTGTGATGGGAGGGTTGTCAAACCACAATGACTAGACTCAAAGTACTGACTTGTCACTAATATCTAGTTAACTTTAAATTGAAGATTAGATTAATAACAATAAATAAAGTTATAAAACAAGAAGGAAAATAGCAGTGAAGATATCGATGCGGTTTGGATCGAGTGTCAATAACAAGAGAACAATGCCTCGGGATGATTCCTATGTGCTTAGAAATGCTCACTCACTCTTATGGTTTACTAGGTACATTCTATGGTTCTAGTGTGTGCTCAAAAGCAATATTGCAACTATGGTTCTCAACTACGCCGAGTTTTGTGAAGATAACTATGGTTTCAGCCATCGAGTTTTACCTAAGCAACTACGCAGATCAAACACATCAAGTTTTGTAAACACAAGAACCAAAATAACTCCATAAATTAATAAATACATGTGTTCAAAGCATACAAGACGCCATAGTTCACATCATGGGGCACCAAGGCTGGTTAGTCCCTCATGGATGGGTACAACATGGAGAAAACAATAATAGATCTAAAGAAAGAAGACATGACTCCCTTCTCTTCAAGATTTGCCTCTAATGTTAAGCTCCGTATGCTAGCCCCACTTCCCTAGTGCCTTCAACTCATCCATAATTACTTTAGAAGGTGTGGTGAAGCTTGATCTTTGCTCTCATCAATGTACTTTGGGTGGAGAAGAAGATCCCTGAACAAAGATGAAAGTGAAACCCTAGTAACTTGAGTTAAAAAGATAAATCTCGGGCTCGACATGGTCAGAGCACGATCGTGCTTGGACCGTGTCATGTTAGGGAAATTTTGAGTGAAATGGTCAAGTGCTCGCCTGGGAGATTCAATAGGAGGGACACGATCATGTTCTGATCGATCGCGTGGCGAATCACGATCATGTCAAGAGCACCTAGTGCGTGTCTCTCCCGTTTGAATAAAAATTATCTTCGGACTAGGACTTTTCGAGTAGCAAGGACATGATCATGTCGGGACCGTGTTGAGCTTGAGAGCACCCTCCAGTATAGATTTTCACTGAAACACACTCCAGGCTAGGATAATTAGTGGGACAGGGCGGTCGTGCTCCACTCGTGTCCAGCTTGAGTACTTTGCACTTACAAAGTATTTTACTTGTTTTCTTCCCGATTTCACTCCAAGTTGCGTCGAGCCCCTAATTCCTGTACAAACAACAAAAATACCCAGAATAGCACTATAATTACACAAAAGTATGCTTGAGAACTAATAAAATGATGGCTTTAGGGTAGGAAAATATTTTTATAAAATGCACTCATTACTGATGCTGCTGTTGTTGTTGACGCTTAACACATTGACTCTTCATATACCCAGGATGCTTATAGTAATGAAAGGTAATAGAAGATCTAAAAGAGGTCAATGAAGCAGGAGCTCGTTACACAAAAAGGCCGGAGGATACCCAAGAAGAGCGTGGAGAGATCACAGTGAGAACTGTGTCTATAGAGATAAGTCGTGGAGATAGTATGCTGAAATGGGTCTACTCAGCAATAACACTATGAATGACATCGTTAAATGAGGAAAGAAGACCCTGACTGAGCAGTTGGCTATGAACACCTTCAAAATCAGGACAAAGACTCATCAGGAATTCAAAGATGCATTGTTTTGGTAAGACTAAGTACGAGTTTTGCAACATTTGCATATCAAGCAAAGTATACTCCTCCAAAGAATCAATCTGACACTACAAGGACCGAAGGTCAATGACATACTTCCTGACAGAACGCTCACATTGCTATACGTGAGTAGATCCTGAATAATGGCATATTGATAAGCAGAGCTGGAATGTTCAAACATAAAAACCAAGTGGTCCCACATTGCATGAGTAGTAGGAAGATGCCCAATTTCCATATGAACATCAATCTCACAAGACTGAAAAATAAGAGTCATGGTACAGTGATTAGCAAGTGTCAATGATGCATTGGGTGTGGAAGGTTGGGGAGAAGTACCATCGATATGGCTAAATAGATCCATCCCGAGTAAAATAATGCAAACGGTAGTAAACCATTCTCTGTAATTGAAGTCATTTAATTTGATATTGACTGGAGCCAGGAAATGGGGAAAAGAGGAGGATGATGCCATTTTTTTGTTTTTATTTTGTTATATATATATATATATATATTAATTAATGTGGGTGATGTGAAAATGAATAAAGGAGCTGGGAAACAAATAAGAGGAAAAAACAAAATATTGGGACTTGGAGCGTTGAAATGAAGAAAGCTTGAAGTGCGTGTCTATCTGCTTGGTCGGGGAAGCAAAGAGAAAAGGCTATCGAAGTTTGTCAAAGATTGCAGGCTGAGTCAACAATGAGATTATCGGACATCGATTCTTTCGGATCGGCGCTTAGGCGATGGTGGATAATAGTTGAGAATTGCTTCGGCGATTGGCCGGCGACTGGTTTGAGCATAGGCTTATGCTGGATCGTGGCAGCAGGTGAGCATAGAGCGGCAGGGCGAACAAAGCTTGCAAGGCTCATCGAAGGATAGTCAAAGCTTGCAGGACTCGTCGGAGGACAGACAAAGCTCTGTGAAGAGCTAACAAAACTCATCTGAGTGCTATCAAATCATGTCTTAGGGCCTACAGAGTTTTGGCAAGAAGAAACTAAACAAATGGCGTCAACGTTAAAGACCAGACTGAATAAGATTCTGGTGAGATCGGCCTGCATCTGATACCATGATTGATAAAAGATGAAAGAATATAATGAATTTTATTAGAGCAAACCAACCAATATATATACAAGAATGATGTACACATGAGTATGTATATACATATAAATACAATACACATGCACAAGTATTATATTACTCTAACAGTTAATTAATCAAAAAAGGGCATGTGATCCCGAAGATCAACTAAATATAAATGCGCTAGTTTGAAAAATGATACTCCAAAGCCTAATCAATTAAAGCCTTAAACTTATAATGATATGTAATGCAAAGGTCCTAGACTTATACCCTTGCCAATTGAGAGAATAAAAATAGAGAATTTGCCATGATTCTTTGTCCTCTGTTTTCTTCTCTCAAAATTGAAAACCTATGCTTCTTGTTTTAATCTTTATTTATCATACACATTGCTATTGAAAATGACTTGATTCAACTTAGGGAAGAACCTTCCATGTTGTTGCAAAAATTACAATATTTTTGCACCTATTTATTAAACAACTAGTAACCAGTCCCATTACCAAGACAATTATTTTCTTTTTGTTTTTAATTATATGAGAACTTACCATGTATTACGAATTTGGAGCTATGTGACACCTTGTATTAGGAGATTCAAATTTAAAATTCATGGAAGATAAAGAATAAATTTATATATTTTTTAGACCCTTGGATTTTGAGAGATGGGCTTCATTTTTTTAATTCATTTATTGGTAAGAGAAATTACATATGATTATTTATCTTTGGCCTATGTTCTAAATTACTTGTTTACTAATTGAATTTCAATGATACATCAGATCACTTAAAATACTTGGAGAATATATTTACTTCATAAAGTTTGTCAATTAGTGATGATCAGAACAAAAGAACTATTGTAGATCATATAAATTTTTTTTACTATATAGATGACAACTTATAATTTTTTTTTATATCTTTTGTAAGTAATATACTATCAATCATGTCTTAATTTTTTAATATTAATTTATTTTTAAATTAAGAGTTAAATGATATATATTTTTTATTTTTTTACCCAATGCCTATTCCCTCTACAAACATTTTTAAAAGAACTTATACTTATTTGTCAAATACAAATATCTCCAATGAATAATTAATGAAGGTTTGAGTTTAGAGTCTGGACTTATTTCCATTTATAATGAATCCATGAAAATGATAAAAAAAATTATTAAGTGGAAAAATATATAATCCATTCAAGAACTACGGATACCATATTAAATCAAATTGGTAAATAGAGTAGGTTTACAAACTCAGCTACGTAAACAGTCATCCATTGACAAACCATTTTAGATTTTTATTTATATTTTAAGTGATGTAGAAAATGGTGAATTTTATAGATGATTAATTGTGAACTTGATTTCTTCCATTTCTTTTTTTTTTTTTTTAAAACTTATTATGAACTTAATTCATTGTATAAGTGTAATTTGGATTGTAATAGGTTGGAATAGTGCAATTCTCACGGGTAAGCCAGTGTGGAGTGGTACTTTCACTTTATCGGTGGAATTCTTTGCTAAGAATGTGAATTTGACTTGGAGATGTACTACGGTCTACGGCCCTAACGCTAAATCTCTTAAAAATGCTTTTTGGGAGGAGCTGCGTGCTAGTGTGGGACCTCCGGGGATGCCTTGGATTATCTACGGAGATTTCAACGCCACGTTCAACCTGGAGGATAAAAATGGTGGGCCACACAATCTGGAGGATATTAGACAGGCTAACTTGTTTCTCCATGATCTTCAATTGCAAGAACCCCCGCCGGTGGGACGTAGATTCTCTTGGACTAATGGGCAGGCGGAGCCGATTTGGGTTAAGCTGGACAGATTCATAGTTAGTGGAGAGTGTGCTACCTTTTTTCCTAAAATGACTCAGAAAAGTCTGCCTCAATTGGGTTCTGATCACGTCCCAATCCGGCTTGAGCTGGGGTTTCACAGTTTTAACCCGCGGCCTTTTAGGTACGAGTTAGCCTGGATCACTGTGGAAGGTTTTGGTGACTTAGTTAATAAGTGGTGGGAGGCTTGCTCTCCCCAGGGTTGTGGTGCTTTTGTCTTTTCTAAGAAATTAATGTTCCTTAGAGCCCACTTGCGCCATTGGGCTAAATTTTCGTTTGGTTCCACTAAACTGAAGAAACTTGCTTTACTTCACGAATTGGACAAGCTGGATTCCGCTAAGGAGATCGGGGCCTGCTATTGATCGTGAATTCAAAGCAGGGAGGAGGATCTCGGATCAGAATTGTTTCTAATTCACAAGCAAGAAGAGTTGTATTGGAAACAGTGCTCTAGATTGAAGTGGTTAAAAAAGGGTGATGACAACACACGCTTTCTTTCTCAACGTGCTAACGAGTCATAAGAATAGGAATCTAATTCCTTGTATCACTTCTAATGGGGACACTTTGACTGATCCTAAAGATATTGGGAAGGCTTTTGTTGCCCAATTTCAACGACGAATTTGGTTCCAAGCGCCCGAATCGGTTCTTGATCGATTTTTGGGAAGTTATTGGCAACAAGGAATCGTGTTGATCTCGCATGACTAGAGACCTTTTTCTTTGGAGGAGATTAAATCGGCGGTTTTTGACCTTGGCAAGGATAAGGCGCCTGGGCCTGATGGCTTCCCCTTGCACTTCTTCAGGCATTTTTGGGAGTTGATTAAGTCGGACCTGATGCAGCTCTGCGATGATTTTTATTGGGGGAAAGCGAATCTTGATCGTATTAACTGGGCGAGCATTGCTCTTATCCCTAAGGTGGAGAGTCCAGAGTTTACGGGGATTTCCGCCCCATCAGCTTAATCAATTCTAGGTTAAAAATCATATCTAAAATTCTTGCGTCCCGCCTTAGCTCGATTTTGAATTCTTTGATTGAAGCGGACCAATCTGCTTTTTTGAAAAGAAGGTGCATCCTTGATAACATTGCTACTGCAGTGGAGGAGCTGATTTTTAATCTCCATAAACGTAAGCTCTTGGGGTACATTTTTAAAAGTGGATTTCGCCAAGGCTTTTTGATCCGGTCGATTGGGACTTCCATTTTGACCTTCTGTGCGCTCGTGGGTTTGGGGAAGATGGATTAGTTGGATTAAGTGTATTCTTTTGCACTTGAAAAGCTTCTATCCTTGTTAACGGTACTCCAAATGGGTATATTAGATATAAGAGAGGGTTGCGACGGGGTGATCCTCTGTCTCCTCTTCTTTTTGTCCTAGTGATTGATGTGCTTAGCTTGATGTTTTCCCATGCGCTCAATTCTAAGATTTTGGTCGGGGTACCTTTAGGGAATCTTGGCAGCAAATGCAATTTGCATTATGCGGATGATTTATTGGTTTTGACTTCTGGGGGTATTGAGGACCTAAGGATTATCAAATTGATTTTATACCTATTCGAAGGGTTGACGGGGCTGGAAACAAATTTCTCTAAAACTTGCTTCTACTCGACTAAAATGGGCGAGCTACGTGATCGGGCGGCGACCGAGACCTTGCATTGCAAAAGAGATCTGCTTCCCGTCACTTACCTGGGTATCCCTATTTCTGGTAGAAGACCACGTGAGACAAGATTGGGAAGGGCTTATTCTTAAGGTCGCGCTGAGACTAGCGTCGTGGAAGCTCGCGTCATATCTCCTTGGGGGAGTCGACTTACGCTATGAATTCGAGTCCCCTATCGGCTATCCCAACTTCTTGGATGTCCATGTTCCGCTTTACGGGTTGGGTTGTTAAAGCGATTGACCGAATTTGAAGGGATTTCCTTTGGTCTGGTCCGGATATTGATCACCCGGGATGCCGTTTGGTTGCGTGGAAAAATCTTTGTAGACCTCGGGATCGCGGGGGTTGGGGCATCCTGGATCTTGCTGTTTTTAACCAAGTACTTTTGGGTAAATGGTGGTGGAAATTTATGATGGATTTCGATTGGGGAGGTGCCAAAGTCATTCTTTTCAACTATGGCTCTTGCCAGTCGATGATGTGGCCTAGACAGACTGGTAGGATCTCTTTCTTTTGGAAAGGAGTGTTATCTTGTCTACCGGCTCTTCGTGGCTGCTTTTCTTACGAGGTTATTACTGGCAAGGAGACTTTTTTCTGGAAAGATGGTTGGCTTGGTGGCTGTGCTTCGATGAACTGGTGGCCGGAGGAGTTCCATGCCAGTCATTACCCCAATGGCACGGTTCACGAGCTCATTCATCTATTGGACGAGCGTCCTTTTGTTAGTAATGAGTTTATCAGCCAGATTCGGGCAAGAATGAGAAATGTAGATCATAGTTTGGTTGATAAGAAACGGTGAGGCCGTAATGGGAATGGGATTTTCTCTGTAAAATCCTTCTACACTTTTCTAATCGGTGGGGCCTCCGTTGCCCGATTTCGCGCTTCTTTTGGCGTGGGGGATGTAAAAAAAAAATCAATCTCTTTAACTGGCTCGTGTGGAAAAACAAAATCCTTACGTTGGATAATCTGATTAAAAGGAGATGTAACCGTTTACCTACTGACACCTGTGTTTTATGTCAAGCCGGTTCAGAGTCGGTTAACCATTTGTTCATACACTGTCCATTTGCAAATTACATATGAAAGCACTTTGCTTCGATTCTGCAACTTCCCAGGATTCCAGTCTCTGTCAAGGATCTTTGGGGCCAGTGGAGGACTTGTTTACATCTAAATAGAAGGGCTTTTGGAGACTTAGTGGCTAAAGCTTTAATTTGGAATATCTGGCTAGCTAGAAATAATTGTATTTTCAATGCCAGTGTTATGCTTGTTCACTGTCTCATTGTAAAAATTGACCGTATGCTTGTATCTTGGTGCTCTAATGTCGCATAGGGACCTAGAGTGATGATGGAGGAGGATATCAGCTCTGTTAGAAGAAGTCTGGAGTTTATCGGCCAGCGTGCGCAGGGTAGCGGTGAGACTCGGACCTCGGAGGAGACACATGTTCTGCACCCGACTAGATTATGAGGTGTCTCGGCGCCTGTGCACCTTGGGGCTTTTGCCTGTTTTGTATTTTGCTTTTGTTGCTTTCGACCACATCTAGTAGTTGTTGTATGTTGTATCTTCCTTTGAGCTTAATGGATTGTGGTTTATCCACTTTTTCATAAAAAAAAATAGTGTAATTTGGATTTGGGAGAAATATGTTTATGCTGACTCTTGACCATGGATGGACTATCATTCAATCCATGTGAAAAATAGGCAAGCTTGACTCTTGACTTTAATAAGTCATGAATGATCTTGACTAGTTGCTAATAACATCCCAACTCAATATGTAAGGAATAAATAAATAAATATATAGTTTGTCCATCGATGGATCCATTGGAAAAAAATAGGCAATCTTGACTCTTGACTTTAATAAGTCATAATGATCTTGACAAGTCCCCCAAACTTGACTCTTGACTAGCTTGACTCTTGACTTTAATAAGTCAAAATGATCTTGACAAGTCCCCCAAACTTGACTCTTGACTTTAATAAGTCATGAATGATCTTGACAAGTCCTCTCTCTCTCTCTCTCTCTCTCTCTCTCTCTCTCTCTCTCTCTCTCTCTCCTCGCTCTGCTATGACAAGCAAGGGACACCCATCAATGCTTCCTCTGGGTTCCTTTAGGACTCACACCAAGTCATGGGCAACTGTGGCTAGTACTTCCCTGCAGAGGGCTTGAGGAATCACCCTTGATTCGAGGGAGATCTGTTAGAAAAACTTTGACTTTCATGTATAGATTTTGTGGAGATTGATCAGAGTTGGCTTGACCGTGCCTCTAAAAAATTCCAACATGCCTTGTATGGGAAATTTCTTGGCTAAGCCCCTCCATTGGAGTTAGTGAAATCAGTTTTGACTAAGAAGTGGAAGCAATGGGGTGTTTGTCATATCTACGATATGCCAAATGGTTACTTCTTAGTTCGATGTGCTTCCGTGGAGATGCTCCGAGTTATGCTATTTGAGGGACCGTGGTCGGTTAATGGAATGGTTTTTCAACCCTCATATTGGCACAAACATTTCCAATCAGTGTTTGCAAGTTTGTCCAAGGCTGTGATTTGGTTATAGCTACATCACTTGCCTGTAGAATACTTTGGGATAGAGATATTTTTAGAGACGGTGATTGAGGATATTGGTACTCTTCTCAAAAATTGATAACCACACACTTTCTCTTAACTGGATGAAGCTCGCCTGAGTATGCGTGGAAATTGACCTCTCGCAACCCTTGAAAAGAGGTTTCAGTGTGGATAATGATGATCAACTACCAGCTTCTCCTCATTCCCAATTTTTAACCATCCTCTACCCCTAACCCTCCTTGGGTATCTGGCTTAGATAATTGAGTATCATAAGCTCTATAATTTTTTTCAAAGATTGCCTCTTCATTAACATTTTTTTGTGCTGAAAAAAATCACACTTTCGTTCCTTGCCTTCCAAATTGTGTACACACTAGGCGCCAATGCTCGTTCTTCATGTCTTTGCTAGCAAGGTTTTTTTCCAGTGCCTTTCGACAGAACCAACTCACTTCTCTAGTCCATAGAAGTGACTTTCTTCCTACATTTATTACCTTCAAAACTTTAGACTAAACTATGTTAGAAAAGCATAGTTAAAAAAAGAGATGCTCAATTGTCTCTTTAGCTGATTGCGTAGTGCATAGACCTTTTTAATCAACTACTTTCCAATGGACCAATTTCTTTTTGGTAAGTAATCTCTTCCGGATTGCTAACCACAGCAAAAAAGAGTGTCTCTGAATATTACTTGCCGACAATACCAGATTAGCCCAACAAATTCTCAAATGAGATGGAAATAATGCATTTAGTGTGCTCTTAGACTTGTATGCCCCCTGCCTATCCATTTTTTTATGTAATACAATCCTGCTTACTTATATTTACTTCAAAAATGCTCATTCAAGAAATTAAGAATCCTTGCCATAGTGATATCTCATCTTGTCGGAATCACCCATCCTTCATTAGTCCAGAAATCACTTACAAAAGCATCTCTAACAATATATGATTCTTTGAAATTGATTTCTGGAAACAAATCAACAATTGATGATCCATGACACCAAGAATCAAAACCAAAAAAATAAAAACTCTTTCCATCCCCTAATTGGTAGTTTACTAGGGGTTTTTGCAATCTTTCTCAATTTCAATAAATTCTTCCAATTACAATTATTGTCAGGTGTCTTTGTAATGTCCTAAAAACTCATCCTCTTAAATCTAGTTCTGATTACCCACGTTGCCCACAATGTTTCTTTCTCCTGAATTAACTTCCATATGTGTCTTAATTGTGCTGCTTACTTCCAAATTGTCAAGGGTTTTTACTCCCAGGCCACCCGAAACTTTCTGCTGACAAACTTCATTCCATGCTACTATGCCCACCTCTTTTGTTTCCATCATTCCATGCTAGAGAAATTCTACACACATCCTTTTCAACTTCATGGGCTACAACTTTTAGGCAAAAGGAAAAGTGAGCACCATTAGACATGCATACTTACTTAAACTGAGTTTACTAGCTGGATTATACCTGCATAAGAAAGAGTCTTTACGGCCCACCTAGAGACTCTTACTGTGATTCTAGAAATTAGATCCTCATAATGCTCATTTCTCAGCTTGGTTGATATTAATGGAAGGCCAAGATATTTAACAGGTAGTACCCTTTCTTTGAAGCCCAAAATCCTCATAAGTTACACCTTTTCAGTCTACTCAACTCCAGAGAAGAACACTGCACTTTTCTGTACATTAGGTATTAAGCCAGAGACATCCCAAAATCAACCCAACTGAATGTTTATCACCCTTTGCAAAGACAAAAGATCATCAACAAAGCACAAATGAGGTAATTTCAGGTCTTCACAGTCTCTATGAAATTTGAAACCTTTCAAGGCCATTGTATTAAAAACTTTGGTTAAGTATTCCCATACACAAGACAAACAATAATGGTGAAATTGGGTCACCTTGCCTTAATCCCACTTTGCTAGGGAAAATAGCCTTCCATCTGCCCATTAATCATTACTAAAAAAACATGCTTGATCTAACAGAGTTCATGACTAATTTGATAGAATGAGCAGGAAATCTAAATGCTAATAAAACTTCTAAAAAATCCCAAGAAACTGAGTCATAAGCCTTTTTGCAAGTCAATTTTCATAGCTACAACACCCATTTTTTTCTCATTGTGGTACCCTCCGAGCAATTCATGAGCTAGCATGATATTATCTGATATCATTCTCCCTAGTATGAATGCAGACTAGTTCAAATGCACAATTTCTCCCAAGAATTGTCTTAATCTGCCTGCCAATATTTTTTATACCACTTTATAGATCACATTACAACATGATATGGGCCTATAATCAGTAATTAACTTTGGCATACTAATTTTGGGAATGAGGATGATAATAGTTGAATTGGTCTGCTTCAACATTTCAGCATTACAAAAGAACTCATGAATTGCATAGCTTATTTCCTTACCCACAATACTCAAAGCCTTTTTAAAGAAAAAAACTGTTAAATCCATTAGGACCTGGACTTTTGTCATCCTTAATGCTCCATAAAGCTTCTTTAATTTCTTTTTCTGTCATCCTTTGACAAAGTGATTGCCAAGCATCATTTGGTAATACTTATTCCTGGAACCCAGAATTATCAAACAATCCTTTTCTATTTTTAGTATTACCCAGGAAATCCTTGAAATGATCAAGTATAGAATTTTTTTATGGCAATTGAGTTTGTACATATCTCTCCATTTGATAATGTCAACTGACTTATAGAATTCCTGGCTTTTCTTTGTTGCAACAATTTGAAGAAGAATTTGAAATTCTGACCACCTTCCTGGATCCACTGGCACATTGATTTCTGTTTAAAGCAACTTTCCTCCTAGGTGATTAATTCCTGCAATTGAACAATTTTATTCTTTTTCTCCCTTTGGATTTCCACATTAAATGAATCAACTGCAATTCTCCTTCTGACTTCCTCCAATTTAGCCCTACAATTAGAAATTCTCTCTGATACATTATCAAATGTTTTTTTATTAAGAGTCCTCATTTCACCCTGGAGTAGCTTAAATCTATGATAGACTCTATACATACTCCCTCTAATTTGCAGAGTCCAAATTTTTTCAACTATCCTGAAAAATTCAGGATGATTACACCAAATATTAAAGAACCTGAATGGCGCTTTCACACTTCTATTTGAATACCAGGATTGGTTTGCAAAACACCAATCCAATTTCCTATAGATCCTCTTCTCCCCCTCCTGGAAAATTGGTCCAAGTAAACTTATGGTCATTTCTCTGAACCTCCACCAGATCTAATCCCAAAATCCAATTTGGAAAGTCATCAATAGCTTCCACATTAATAGGTATTCTTCTAATTCTATCCTCATTGCTGCAGACAGAATTGAAATCACCTTGAATGAGCCATGGTATTTTTATACTGCTTCCAATTTTTAACAGATCTCTCCATAGCTTCCTTCTCATTTCTAGATGGTAAGATCCATATATACATGTCCAGCAAAAAACATCCTCACCCCAAATGATTTCACAATGTAGGCACCAATAATTGTGCTCTACACTCCATTCGACTAAATTTAATTTAGTTCACACTTCAGAAAAATTATCCTTCTGTACTCTTGTTTCCAAAATACCCATAACAACAACCTTATTTCTAGCAATCATATTTTTAATTTCAGATTGCTTTAGAGGACTACTGAGTCCTCTAATATTCCATGACATAGTCATGTTTCAACATTTTTCGTAGGCTAGAATTCCTGCTCTTACTACCCTCTTCGTTGCATTATTTCCCATCATAAACTAGATCATTACTCCTTCCTTCATTTTCCACCAACACTCTAAAGCTATTATTGCAGTTAGGACCATAAGAACCTGCTATCATGATTGCTGCTTGCCTAATTTTTCCATAGTGCTGTAATTCTACTTCCTGAATTCAAATCAGGACTTGATTTTCCACCCATTCCATCACCAGTAACATTATTATATAGCAACTGATTATCATTCTGAACATTTGATGTAGAAATGATCTCTATACCACATGAGATATATCTTAGGGTCCACTGGGAGAAATAGACAAATGTGACCCTTCAATTCCACGAGTAATCAATACACCACATATTTTTATATGAAATACAAGTTGATAAGGTCACGTCAAGAGTCTATGCTTAATTTCAATTCTAATAAATACATGAACCCGATAGAAGAAAATTATAAGATGAAAAAAACATCATTCATTTTGACAACTATATTTATCATAATAAATCACATTGGGAAATAGAATGGCTTTTTCTAGCTCAGCTGGACTGTGAGTGTGGCCGTGATTAACACACAATTTTTGGTTTTGTTCTTTTTGTTTTAACTAATATAGGTTAAATATCTAAATTAAACAAAATATGCCAATTATATCCATCGTTGTAATTATTATACTTTAATATTTAAATTTATAACTTATATTTGAAAATAAATATTTATTTAATAGAATTATTATATGATTATTATAATTAAATATTAATTATTTTAATAAAAAATATATTTATATTTATTTAATATATTAATAAATAGTTAAATATATGTACACATATACATATACATATATTTTAATACATATTAATTTATTTTCATTTCTTCAAGAGGTAATGAAATGTCCCTTTGGAAGGTAATTATTACTTCCATGTGCATACCCAAACATAAGTATACACATAGATAAGTAAAGATTCTCCTTCTCCCCTAGATGAGAATCATGGTTGTCATCCAAAGACCCCCCCCTTCGCGAGCTCATATTGCCTGGTTCCAAAACCAGGGTATTCCCTGGTTCTAAAACCAGGCAATATGAACTCCCTCTTCACAATTTGTGATCAAGTTTCTATGACGTGCCAATGCAACCAATGCAACTATTAGAATCAAGTTTCTGTGGATAGAAAAATTAGTTTGCACTGAAGGAAATTACAGTTTGGAAAGATATAGCACCTAACAAAATCAAGTGATCTCCATCACATCTACTGGAGTAGTAGCAATTTTATTATAATGGTTAATGCTTAATTAATTTGGTAATTAAGCATTAACCATTGTAAGGGCTTGTTTGGATGGGCTTATTTTAAACTCAGAAGTGTTTTTTTATAAGTTAAGCATTTTTGGGTTTTAAAAAACACGTTTTGTTTGAGAGCTTTTTGGGACGAAAAGTCGTGAAAAAGTTGAAATTCACTTTTTCGGGAGTCATCCACTAGGTGCTTCTCGGAAAAGCACTTTTGAAAAACTATTTTTTAGGGTGTAAAATTACAAAATTAGCCTTGACAAATGAATAATTCCCTCATTTTAGTAATTTACCATCTCCAAAAGTGCTTTTTACAATTTCACATTCAAATAACTTTCTACATATAAAAAAACACTGCAGATTAACCTATCCAAACATAAAATACTGAAAAAGCAATTAACTTACTCGAAAAGACTTTTTTTAAAAAGTACTTCTACAAAACTTAAAAAAGACTTATATTAAAGTTTCGTCAATCCAAACGAGGCCTACATGCAAATGACATTTTTTTTACATGCGTGCCACACCTTGTATTAGGCAAAAGTAAACATTATTAAATATCATCTAATTTTTAAAAATTGTAATTAGATTTGAGATAGAAAATTGAAGATTTTAAAATTTTTAAAAATTTTCAATAAATATAAAAAGCTCAGTTTAATGAAGATTTGAGTTTAAAGCCTAGATTTAATTTCCATCTGCAATGAATCCATGAAAATCATAGAAAAGTTATCAAGTGGAAATATATATATATATATATAATCCATCTGAGTATTATTGTTAGATACCATATTAAATCAAATTGGAAAATTGAATGGTTATCATGATTGTTGCCCTGGCACATCATTTTTGACTTTTATTTATATTTTAAGTGAAGTAGATAGAAAGAGGAATTTTATGGATGATTAGTTGTGAACTTGATTTCTTCTGATATTTCTTTTAAATTATCATGAAATACCTCATGTAAGCATAACATGGATTTTAGAGAAGGGTGTTTATATTGACTCTTGACTATGGATGAGTTGCTATCAATGGGTTCATTGGAAAAGAAATAGGCGCCGGCAAGCTTGACTCTTGACTTTGATAAGTCATGAATGATCTTGCACGGCATGAGCTATCAAATTAAAGCGTCCATTATTTGTGTAAATAAACAAGCTTGACTCTTGACTTCCACAAAGCAATCAATGCTACTCTACTCTTGCATGCTTAGGTGTTAGGCATGGCACATCATTATAAATACATGTTGGTGAGGAAGAACTAGCAAGTGGTTCATACATAGCTAATTAATTTATTAAGATGAAGCATTTGCAGCTATCTCTCTTGTGTTCATCATGGCTCATTCCTTTTTGGATGCTGGTTCATCAAGTCTTACAACAACCAAATGGTTGTTTTTGCTTTGTGTAGAGGAAGAGAGGATTGCTCTTCTTGATATCAAATCAACATTTAGTGATCCATACTCTATCCGTGAGTCATGGAATAAGAGTTCCTTTGATTGTTGTAGTTGGTATGGAGTTTACTGCTCACCCACCACTAAACATAGTCAGGCACCTGGACCTTGCAGCTCTCACATCTTGGGAGGGAGATAGTAACAACATTTTGAATATCTCAATGTTCCTACCTTTCCAAGAACTGCAAGGCCTTATTTTATCGGACAACTTTTTCAACAGTTGCATCCCTAGTGATTGTTTTGGGAGTCTAGCAGAATTGGACAACCTCCAGCACTTGGATCTCTCGCATAATAATTTTTACTTTATTAATGGTACTATTATATATGCATGAGTTCATTCTGTTCTACATTTCTGTTGTTGTTTCTACTTGCTGGATTTCTCATTTTCTTTGTTATTCTAATGTTCTTCATTTTTGTGTATACAGTATCCATTGCCACACCAAAGTTGAGCAAGCTTGAATACTTGGATTTGTCCTACAACCAATTAAATGGAAGCATTGTTCCATATTTGATTGGGCTATCTTCGCTCAAGGCTCTTTCTCTGCATTGGAATAATATCGGACGTGGACTTCCTTTCAAAGGTAACGTGCATGTTCATGTATTTAAAGGTTATAAAAAATAAAAATTTAAGTGATATTAATGCAAAATCATTGATATTGACAAATACACAATTGTATCTTATTTATTTAGAAATTATTATATTCTGTGCAAAACTTATTTTATTAAAAGAGATTTAGGTAAAAACAGATTTTTCATGCTATATTAAGGTTCAAGCTTCTAACCAGGAATGATAATAGGATCCTTTGTCATCATATATGTATATATATATATATTCTTCATGTTTGTGTACGTGCACAACATCCAATGCCATGTCAAAGTTGAGCATGCTTAGATACATGGAATTGTCCCACAATTTGTTAAATGAAAAATTGTTCTATAATCTTCTATCAAGACTTCTATCTTGATGAGAATAATATTGGTGGTGGACTTCCTCTCAATGGTAATATCTTCTTGTGTTTAAAGGATAAAAAATTAAAATAAGAATAAAAATTAAATCATTGATATTGATAAATAAATAATTGTACCTTATTTATTTAATTAGTAATGACATTCTCCGCAAATCTCCTCCTCGGAAAGGATAGGGAGAAAAAAAACCAAATTTAATGGATGATAGCAGGGAGGGTTTGCAAGGGAGAACTATACTTGACTCCTACAACTGCCACATTTAAAATTCCCCCACTTTGATTTTATTTTCCGAATTCAAGAGAGTAAGAATGTTTTTAGCCATTAGAGAGTGCGTGACATGGTTTAGATTGCGAATACCGAGGCCCCCATCAGATTTGCTAAGGGTTGTAACAGACCAACCAACAGAATGGAAGCCAATTCGATTGCCATTCTTACCCCAGAGAAAGTTTCTAGCTAACTTAGAGATGTCCTGGATAATAGAAGCAGGGAGATGCATGACAGAAAGGTAATGGTTTGGGACCGAGAAAATGTTGCTGTGATTGCCCTGGAGTCTTTCTGATGACCAAATCTTTTTCACAAAATCGGTTTGCTTGGCGCCTCGAGCCAACCTTCAAGAAGATGCTGCATCTTTTTGAGCTGCTTCCCCAACATTTCTTTTGGAAACCATCGACCGCGACTCAAATATCCTGGCGGATGCCCCTGGCGAATTTTTGGCCGCTCAAATCCTGAAATCTCTCTCTTTCTTCAGGGCCGTGATCGTCCCCCTTGGCTGGATGACCTGTGCTCCCATCTGAAGCTCTGTTTCTAGTTTTTTGTCTTTTTCTTTTTTCTTCTTTAGCTTTTTGCTCTCCTTTGCAAAAAAAAATAGAAGTGAGATTTGATCTTTTGTGAGGATACTATTCTTTTGTCATTTTCTTTGATTTTCTAATGCTCTTCATTTGCCTGTGTACAATATCCAATTCCACCTTAAAGTTGAACAAACTTAAATACTTAGTTTTGTCCCACAACCACTTACATAAAAGTAATTTTTTTCCATATTTATTTGGACTATCTTCTCTCAAGACGCTTTATCTAGATGGGAATTAATAACGTGTGGTAGAGTACTTTCTCTTGAAGGTAACTTATTCTTATTTTTTAATTGTATAAAAATAAATTAAAATTATATTGATATTTAATCAAAATCATTGATATTGGCAAACAAATAATTGTATCTTATTTATTTGAAAATTATATTTTGTTTTTTAAATGTTCTTCATTTCTGTGTGTACAGTATCTAGTGCCACACTGAAGTTGAGCAAGCTTAAATACTTGGATTTGTCCTACAACCAGTTAAATGAAAGCATTGTTCCATATTTAGTTGGCCTATCTTCTCTCAAGGCTCTTTATTTGGATGGGAATAACATGGGTGGTAGACTTCCTCTTAAAGGTAACTTATTTGTATTAACAAAAGGTTATTTATACAAATATTAATACAAACAAATCCACATCACCACATTATTTCAGTCATGTTACTAAAATAAGAAACATTCTATATCACATCTTTTTAATCATGTTACTAGAATAAGAAACATTCTATATTGATTCTTTACATATCCGCCTCCCATCACTTTTTTATTTAGGAAAAGGCATATCCAAGCAACCAAACATCATGTCAAGGTGGGAATGTGGGAATTGAGGATGAATCCCACCTTATTCCTAATTTTTAGTATATCAATATATTGTTTCTTGATCTACTTCTTAAAAAATGTTTTCTATAATTCCATGGGACATAGTTGCGCGCGTATCCTTACTGGTAATCATATAATTCACCAAAGTAAAAAGCCTTGAGTGAAAGTTTTTCTTTTCTTTGTTTTTTGTTTTTTTTTTCATTTTTTGGCATGTATCATTAATTTAAAGGCAACTTTCTCATTCTTCGAAATTGCACAATAGTCTATAAATCAATGCCATTTTCTTCTGTTATTGTCATGCATCTACACTTAATTACGAGAAAATCCTAGATTATTCTAGACAAATAATAGGTGTAAAGAAAAATGATAGAAATAAATGTTGGGTCGAATTCATCAACCAAAATTGGCCTTTACCCTAGAAATACAAGGTTTCATTAAAGTTCAACTAGAATTATGATCACTTTAATCTTGACAGTACACATAAAAAACTATTGTTAATTTTGCAAGCATTTTACATTGTTTTTACGGGTAGTATTTTGTTTTTTGATTTAATTTACATCTATTGATTCAGTATGATGAGACTATCATTTGATAATAAATATTATTTACTTATTTTCTATCAGGATTGTGCAAGATAAAGAATCTTGAAGTGTTAAGCATTGGTCACAATAATTTAAGTGGAGATATTTCATCGTGTCTTGGGTATCTACCATCTCTCAATTATTTTGATATCTCCTACAACCAATTCCGAATGCCTTTTCCTATGACTATCATAGGAAACCTTACAAAACTCAAGTATGCCTTCTTTTCAAACAATTACTTTAGAGGTGTTATCTCAATAGCTAAATTTGCTAACAATACTGGGATTAAGGTGTTAGATTTTTCTGATAATAATCAGTTAGAGGTCCAACTTGAATATGTAGGGTTGATGGCATCATTTCAACTTGATGGTATTTTCTTATCAGGTTGCATTGTTAATAAAGGGTCTAGCTCAATTCCCATGTTTTTGTCCACTCAGTATCAAATAAAATATATTGATCTTTCTAACAATAACCTCAAAGGCAATATTCCAACATGGCTTTTTCAAAATAGAACTAATCTAATTTATCTTAATTTAAGGAATAATTCACTAACTGGATCACTGATATTCCCTTCTCATCTCAAAACAAATTTGTTATGGTTTGATGTATCCAACAATAAACTCATCGGAGAAATACCTTTGAGGATTGGCAATGTGATTCCTAGTATAAAATATTTGAATATGTCGAATAATTACTTGCGAGGTGTCATCCCTTTCTCATTTAAAAATTTGAGTAAACTATTTTACCTAGACTTATCAAATAACAAGTTATTGTTAGAGAGTGAGAGGAAGAGAGAAATGCTTGAACCATTGATCTCAATGGACAAGCTCATGTATAAATAGAAGATGAAGTGTACAAGTACATATAGTGTACATAGTCTATACTCAGGATATACATACACATATATACATGTATCTAACAGTTATCAGGACCAATTTCTAATTCTATTGATTATTTAGATAATCTTTTAATGCTAGACTTAGCTGAGAACAATTTTCAAGGAAATATATTTAAAAACAATTCTAGCTTACGTCTTCTATTTAGTTTTGTTGTCAATAAGAATCAATTAATTGGAGAAATCCCACGCAGTATTTGCAAGATGGTTAATCTTCTAATCATAGATATCAGTGAAAATCAATTGTCTGGCACGTTGCCTAGTTGTATGAACAACCTTCATACCCTTGGGGCCTTTCATGTTGGAGGAAATAGTTTAGAAGGAAGTATACCATCTGAATTTTGTGGTTTTCAAATGCTTTATTCCTTGGATCTCTCTCACAATAATTTATCCGGTTTATTTCCATCTTGCTTCAACTTGACTAGCTTGTTGTATTTGAATGTAAAGGATAATAACCTCACAGGCCCCATTCCAAGTGCTTTATCTGGCAACAGTTTGGAAATACTAGACATGGGAAACAACCATTTTGTTGGTGATATACCTAATTGGATAGGCACCTTCAAAAATGTAATGATATTCTCTTTGAAAGGAAACCATTTTAAAGGACCAATCCCAAAACAAATATGCGACTTAAAAAATCTTCGCATATTAGACTTTTCGCAAAACAATTTATCAAGAGATGTTCCTGCATGCATTCATAATATGGGCCGTGATTTGGCATCTTACGTCACCTTGCGAGATATTCAATCTTCCAACTCTGGGCTGATTATTCCCAATATTGTGAATCACATCTCTGATATGCCTTACGATGAGCAAATATTGTCCTTTCCTATTCAATATATCGATTTTGCAACAAAAGAGAGATCATATAGTTACAAAGGTGATATCATCAACTACTTATCTGGGCTAGATTTGTCTAGCAACAAATTGGTTGGTTGGATCCCAATGGAGATCGGCAACATGACATGGCTTCAAGCATTAAATTTGTCCAACAACATGTTGTATGGTCCAATACCTAATACATTGTCAAAGCTGACACAGATTGAAAGTTTAGATCTCTCACACAACATGTTGGAAGGGAGCATTCCTTCACAACTAGCAGAGTTGTATTTCATTGAATCTTTCTCAGTGGCATATAACAACCTCTCTGGCCCAACACTTGGAATGGTTGGACAATTTAGCACATTTGATGAGAAAAGCTACGAGGGGAATCCTTATCTTTGTGGCCCTCCTTTGGTGAAGAGTTGCAATAATATATCATCACCACAACAAAATCAAGTTAAAGATGATCACAGAAATGAAGAAACAATGGAGCGCCTTATAACTATAGCAATTTTTGCTTTGGGTTTCATTATGGGCTTCTGGGGATGGGTGGCTCTACTACTTTTTAAGAGAAGTTGGCGGTATTCTTTCTTTCTAACAGTGGATGGGTACATGGAGGATATCGTGGATATCGTTGATATGGTTAGAAATCTTCTAGCAAAGATCAAATTGTGTCGGTAGGCATTGTTTGTTATATATTTTAGTACTTGGATTGTGGTCTATTGTGTTTTGTATTGTGTTTTTGTTTTTGATTTTCATTTTCCTACCGGAACCCTTAATCACTCAGGTGGTTTGGGATGGTCTTTTTATGTTGTTGTTTCCCTATGTATTATTGTTCCTTATGTAGCTATCTACTCTATTAATAAATGCTTGTTCTTTATCCCATTTATCCAAAAGAAACAAACAAATTAGTGGGTTTCATGTTTTTATTCTCAAGACACATTGGCTAACAAAGGATTGAGTCATTCATAATGTCTTGCAATTAATTAAACTCGTCAATTCAAGGAAATTTTCAACTATGTAATTAAGAAAAATAGTAAATTTCTGAAAATTCAAAATTTTCATAAATTCAAAATTGGATCAAAACATAGTAAATTTATGAAAATTCAAAATTTTGTTGATGATCAATTGTTTTGGATCTAATGCAATGTAAATTCTTTAAGTTCATCTTAAGTTTAGGAATTTATTTAGTAATATATATTTAACTTATAAAAATAGCTAATAATTCCATATATATTAATTTAGAAAAAATTTAGTAGATTGACGAAAAAAGACATCAAATTAATTATATGTGAGATAATATATTAATAAAGCACACCTGGTAGGTAGGCTTGTTAGAAATGTTAGCTACTGAGGAATCTCAGTTCGTGATGAGACGGCAACATTACTGAGGAATCTCTGTTCGTGATGCGTTTTCTCAGCATCTCTAGGGATAGTTTGTACTACACCAAGGATGGATCTGGTGGCTCTCGACATCATCGGGGTGGCTTTCGTGGAGGTTACGCGGCAAACCCAGCGGAAGCCTACATTCCACGATGTCTCTTCCTCGACCACGAGATCGCTCCAGGAACTACGTCTTCCAAAGCTTCCCCGGTGAGAGAAGGAACCACCTACGCAGATGCAACCCGCTCTCCACCCCACCCTAAGCCTCCTTCCATGAAACGTCTCCGCTCACGGATTACGGTGATTTACGCATACCTCGAGATACGGGCATAAGATCGAGGCTGCGAGCACCTTCTCACTTGCAAACAACTTGTCTTTGGATCGTGTCACCTTGCCATCCACTTGCCCTCTTGAACACCCTCCCGGATCGGACCCTAGAAACCCGAGGGGTCGGATCAGAAGCACTTCTCTTCGAACAAACCCTCTGAAATAAAACCTCTCCTCCATGTCCCTGCTCGGTCTTCTCCTGCTACTCTTCGTGTATCACTCCCTATAACTGAAGCTATCCTTAAATCCAAAGATGAACTAAAAAAAATGGTGATTATTAAAGTCATCTCTAGCAATGCAAGTGTTAGATCACTCCACACTTCTCTTTCTCAATGCTTAGAACCTGAATCATGTGAGCACATCACTCCTTTCAACAATGATTTTGTTCTTAAGATGGCATCAGCGAGAGACGCAACCATGGTGGTGAAGAAAAGCCCACTCTCTTTGTCCTCCCCGATCGGTCCCTGCTGTATCAATCTCTCTCACTGGACTGCGGAATTCGGATAGCACGCGATCGCCGCCGGGAATTACAAATGGATCCGCATCACCAATCTCCCTCTTCACTGTTGGAATTGGGATTCCATCGTCGAAGTTCTTCGACCGATCGGTGACCTGATTTACGTCCAAAAGAAGGAGCACATCTCGCTTGAACATCTCCGTACCCTCGTTAGACTCAGACCATCTGTTCTCTTCCCGATCGAGATCACTGTCGACGTTGGTGTCAGAAGCTTCATCGTTAAGTTGGAAGACGATGGTGTTCACATTCTAAGATCTAAGATTGTTCAGGGCCCAGATCTTAATCCCACTGCTCCGGCTCCCAGCAACCTCGCTTCCGCTTCCAAGCAACCCAAGGGCAAAGAACTTCTTAACCCCTCTCTCGTTGATCCCATCGTTGGCGAGACTGTAGAGCACAGCTCCGGTCTCGGCCAACCGACGAGAGAAAAAGCCAATGGATCTCTGGGCGGTGATCTCCCTCTCACCGTTGACCGGCAGCCTGCCGGACTGGCTGGAATCCCGAGGAAACCACGGGTGAATCCCAAGAAAGGGGACAAACTGTTGCCATGCAGTGGCAACGTGAAAGCCATTCTCTCAAAGGCCGTTGAGTCGCCTCGGGATGAGCACTCTCCAATTATTTTTGGATCCTTGCCCCCGGCTCATCTGCCTCGTGATCAAGCTTCTCAAGATTCCTGCAAAGCTATTGATTCCTCTCCAATGCCTCGAGATGAGCCCTCATCTCATTGTGATAAGGATCCTGATACTCCTCTTGATTTATTGGCTGATCAAGTGCCTAGAGATAAGCTCACCGCATCATCTCTAAATCCTTTGATTAGCCTGCCTCGTGATCCACAACTCCCTGATCCATCATCAGATAGCAACATCATTCCTCTAGATAATGAACAACATGATCCCATACAAAAAATTGTTTTATTATCTAATGATGATGCTCCTGCAACAATTAAATCTGTCCCTAATAAACCAGATATGGAACCACCTGTTCCTCCTGATCAGGGGAATTTCCCTATTCATCTCAAACCCCTTCCACCATCAATTCCTGTTCCAGATGGATATAAATGGATTTTTGTTCATGGTGGATGGACTCTGGTCCCTAGCATAAACTCTGATAGATTTTATGCTCTAGACTCCATCATCCAGAGCCCTCCACTTGAAGATCAATCTGATGAAGAACTTCTTGATTGGGGTGAAGATGAGGAATATTTAGATAATGATTTGGCAGAAGATGATCCATTTCATGAGGAAGAATGTCTCAACACCACTGATCAAGTTTCAAATTCTTTTTAACTTGTTGATGACCAAATGACTGATGTCATTACTGAACCCTCCTCTGATGCCATCAACTCCAACACAAATTTACCCAAAATCCCTTCTTCTGATCCTAAGCAAGTTAGAAGGGTAGACGGACCAAAAGAAACCTTGAGGATGTTGGAATGAAAGCGGGGTTTTGTTCCCCTTGCGATCTACCAAGAAAAATTCACGAAGACCCAAGAGAAGGTCGCTAACCTCATTATTTATGTATTTTTCATCTTGATACGATGCACAATTCCATAATTACAGACAAATCTTGTGGCATTAAATTCCTAGGTTCGCCTTCTCATAAATCTAAATGCCTAAACAAAATTCGTATACTTGAATCTGAAAGAGCATCCAAGTCTCTTCAGTTACCCGGATCTTCTCCAAGATCCAAGATTAGATCCTAATTGTTTTCCATGAAAATTTTCTGCTAGAACGTTAGAGGTCTTGGCAAACCTTCTAAGTGCCACCTAGTTAAGGACATTATCTTAAACTCTAAAGCGGACATTGTTTGCTTACAAGAATCAAAACGTCAGGATATTCATATATCTCACTGGCGTTTAATTGGAGGGAACACTTTTGACTCCTTTGAATTTCTCCCAGCCCAGGGTACCGCGGGAGGCATTATTATTACTTGGGACGGCTCTAAAGTTCTTGGTAACCTTTTACATAAGGGAACCTTCTCTGTCTCCATTAATTTCTCTAGCCGCCTTAATAATTCCTCTTGGACTTGTACTAGTGTTTATGGCCCTAATTCCCGCTCAATCAGACTTGACTTCTGGAATGAACTTCGAAATTTAAGGAATCTTATCTCTCTTCCTTGGGTTATTTGTGGAGATTTCAATACAATTTTCTCTTTTGAAGATAAAAATAATGGGATTCATAACCCAAGTGACATTTCTGCCTCCCAAAATTTCCTTATTAATCTTGACCTCATTGATTCACCACTTAGTGGGAGAAGATTTACCTGGACAAACGGTCAATCCAATCCCACTTGGGTTAGACTCGATCGCTTTCTTTACTCCCATTATTGGAACACTTCTTTCCCTAGAACAACTCAATATGTCCTTCCTAGATTTGGTTCGGACCACTCCCCTATCTATCTTGATTTTGGCGATCACATTACTTGTTCCTGACATTTCAAACTTGAGAAATTCTGGTACACTGACTCCCAGATTATTTCCCACATACATGACTGGTGGACGGAAATTAATCCAACTGGCTGTGGTGCATTCATCTTTTCCAAGAAACTTGCTTACCTAAAGTCCAAACTCCGCCTCTGGTCAAGGAATACTTTTGGAGCTCCTAAAATCATTAAAAATTGTCTACTTTCCGAACTTAACTCTTTTGATATTTCTAGTGAAAGCAGACCTCTCTCTGAGGAAGAATCCACTCGTTTCTCCCAAGTCCGAAACGAGCTTTCCTCTATTCTTTCTCAGGAGGAAATTTATTGGAAACAGCGATCCAGGATCACTTGGCTTAGAGAAGGTGATGCCAATACCAAAAATTTCCATCAGATTGCTAATGGTAGGAAAAACCTTAATCACATTTCTCGCATCTTTCACAATGACAGGTGGATAAAGGAAAATTATCAAATTGGTAGAATTTTCACTAACTATTTCCGCTCCCTCCTTGGCACCCCTATCTCTAGCAGATTTCTTTTTGACTGGCACTTCCTCTTTGATCACAGAGAAAGAGTTGATCTCTCCCAACTGGAAACTCCTTTTACTCTTGATGAAATCAAGCAAGCAGTCTTTGATCTTAATCTTGATAAATCCCCAGGACCTGACGGCTTCCCTATTTTCTTCTTTCAGAAACACTGGACCCTCCTTTAGGATCCACTCGTCAATCTCTGTGAAGATTTCTATGAGGGTGAAACACTGGATAAATATTGCTTTAATTGCCAAGAAAAATTCCCCTGGTGAAGTTACGGACTTTAGGCCTATCAGTCTAATCAATTCTACTTACAAAATCCTTTCCAAGATTCTTGCTAACCGGCTTAGCACTGTCATCAACGCTCTAGTGGACGACTCCCAATCTGGATTTATTAAAGGAAGATGTATTGCAGACAACATTGTTGGAGCCCATGAAATTATTTTCAACCTGCAAAAACGGAAAACCCTTGGCTATGTTTTCAAAGTTGACTTCGCAATGGCCTTCGACTCCCTTGATTGGGATTTCCTCCTGGAAGTCCTTGCTGCTAGAGGTTTTCGACCAAAATGGCTCTCTTGGATCCGTATCACCCTTAGCACTGCCAAATCACAATTTATCATAAATGGGAGTACCAATGGGCTATGTCAGATGTAAAAGGGGCCTGAGACAAGGCAATCCCTTATCCCCCTTGCTCTTTGCCCTTGCAGCCTATGTCTTGAGTGCTATGTTTCATCACGCACTCAACTCAAAAGTTCTTGTGGATGTCCCTCTGAATCAGTCATTCAACATTTGTCACTTCCAATATGCGGACGACCTACTAATTTTCTCTGCTGGAGGACAAGAAGACCTCATAATCATTAAACTTATCCTCTATCTTTTTGAGGGATCTTCTGGTTTGTCCATCAACTTCTCAAAAAGCTGCCTTTACTCCACAAATTTTGGTTTCCAACCACATCTCTCTTTTGCCAGAATTCTCAATTGCTCTAGGAACTGCCTCCCTATAACTTATTTAGGGATTCCTCTCTCTGGCCGAAGACCTGGACGTCTAGACTGGACTAAACTTACAAACACGGTTCGCTTTAGACTCACTCCTTGGAAAGCGAAGTACCTATCTCTTGGAGGATGTCTAACCCTAATCAACTCAATTCTCTCCACTGTTCCAGTCTACTGGATTTCGGTTTTCAAACTTCCTATTTGGGTCATTTAAAAAATTGATAAAATTCGTAGAGATTTTCTTTGGGAAGGGCCTGATTTAGGACCAAAAGGAATCAGACTTATCGCCTAGAACAGGATCACTAGGCCTCGTGACATGGGAGGTTGGGGAATTCTCAACCTCAAGGAATTCAACAATGTTTTGCTCGGGAAGTGGTGGTGGAAATTATCTTGTAACCCGAACAGTTGTTTGGCCAAAATCTTTCAAGCCAATTACTCCATCTTTTCCCCAGCCGGACTCTTTTATCATTCACCGCCTAGAAATAAATCTTTCTTTTAGGCTGGAACGACCTTCATTCTACCTGCTTTCCGCTCCTGTATTAATAAAATTATCAGAAATGGCACACATACCTCTCTTTGGCTTGATCGTTGGCACTCTGGGATTCTTCTCAAAGATCTTTGGCCGAACCTTTTTTCACAATGCACCTCTCCCTGGATAACTATCAGGAAATTTTCCCAACTCCTAAATAATCTGGAGTGTTTGTTCCCCTTAGACTCTCCTGACTCGTTATCATCGCTCTTGGAAATTATCCCTGACTACTCCCATAATCAGGACGACATTACCCTTTGGGCACCAGATAAAAATGGCACTTTCACAGTGAAATCTTTCTACAAATATCTAATCGACAGTGGATTGAGAAGCCCACTTTACCCTCTTTTCTGGAAGATTCGTTGCCCCAGCAAAATTTCCCTTTTTTGCTGGCTTGCTGGGTAGGACAAAATCCTTACTCTCACAAATCTGTACAAAAAAGGATGCATCACTCATAATATCTCTAATACATGTGTCCTCTGTCACAATGCCACCGAAAGCCTGAATCACCTTTTTCTTAACTACGAATTCTCTAAACGCATTTGGGCATTCTTCTTTCATGCATTAGACTTTAATTTTCTCCGACAATCGATCCCCTCACTCTGGGCCTCCTGGTTACCTTCTCTTACCCCTCAGCAACGAATCCTCTGGGATCTCATTTTCCGCTCTATTCTGTGGAACACCTAGATAGAAAGAAATGCTCGTATATTTCATCTGAAAGCTTTACCGAATTTTAATATTATTCTCAAGTCTGCTAATATGCTTCTTTCCTGGTTTCCTACAGCAGCTGACAGGCACCAGCAACCACTCAATGATGCATCCCAGAAAACCAAGCGCTCTCTCAGCTTTCTCAGCGATAGAGAATTCACCTCTGCTGGCGATCATGACATTGGCACTGCTCTGGAGTAGGTGATCCTGCTGTTCGCCTTAATAGGCCTGAGATGTCAGACGACATCTCCCATCTCCTAAGCTTCCTTTCTCTGTCTACCTTCTTTATGTATTTGTTTTACTTGTTTCCCCTCACCTTTGGTGAGAGATGACTCTTTCCCTGTCCTTTGTTTCTTTTGTACTATTGACTTTCATTCAATAAACCAGTGGTTTATCCACATTTTATCAAAAAAAAAAAATGTTAGCTTCCCTGCAGCTCGAAACCATCACAAAACTCAACAATCTTCAATTCATGTACATTTTAGTTTTGGATATCAATTTTTGTATAATCAATTCAATGCTGTTTAACATCATAGATGGTTCATTGATCAATAGTTGTTTGAGTTATCAATAACTAAGTTTAATGTTCATCATATTGCTTATTTCAACAAATTATCTCAATTCAGATATTTGGTTTCTTATTCATTATCTATGTTTTCATCTAAACAAAACTTGTGTTAAATTAGCATGCTTACATGATGATTAGTTCAGATGTCATACGTACATAAGAAATGAACTAATAATCAATTTCAATATGTTGGACTCATTAAATAGTATTTTGATTGCAAATTTAACAATACAAGACAGTGAAACTGGAGATGGATCAACCATACTGTTAGATATATATTTTGATGTATGTACATTGTGTACGTATATGTGTATATACATACATATAATTATACTTGTATATTTATTGGTTCTATAAATATGACCCAAAGGGGTCATCTATTGTGTGCTGGCTAAATACTTATCTCCATCTTCTATCATGGTATCAGATGCCGGTCACCGTCCAATTTCGCCGGATTGTTGATCCGTCCGTTTGTTTGTTTTGTTGCTCTCCAACGAGCATTTTGTTTTGCTTCTCCTTTGTACTCTCCTTGGTTGTTTTGTTGCTCTCCAACGAGCATCTGTACGGGCAACACCTTTGTTGCTCTACTTCTGCCGCCGTGATCCTCACCACCACTCGTTTGTCTCTCCGGAATCATCACCATCACAGCTTCTTGCTTGTCTCTTAGTCTTCTCAACCGGAACCAGAAGATCTTCTCAACCGGACTAACTCTCACCGCTTCCCCGACGTCTCTCGTCTTCTCAACGGACCGACAGCTTTTTCTCCTCCGAGCGTCGAGTTGATTTTCTCAAAGCGAGCGATCTCCACTGCTTCCCGACGTTTCTCACCAAGGCGATCTCCACTTTGCTTCCCCGACGGAAGACCGACACGGACTCAAGCCGGGACTTTCGCCACTCAAGTCCCAAAATTTTTAACCTTTTACTGTTTGTTTTGATTCTCGATTACAATATAATATATAATATATATTAAAAAAAAAAAAAACAAAAACAAAAACAAAAACAAAAAAACAAAAACAAAAAAAAAACCTTTCTTTTTTATTCTTTTCTTATCTTTCTACGGTAAATATCTATATTTATTTATATATTTATTATAAAAAAAACCTGATTATGTTTACTAGCATTAGTATTATTTCTAGCATTTAATATTATTTCCTATCCCTACTTTTTAAAAAAGAAAAAAAATCGGATTATGTTTCCTAGCATTAGTATTATTTAATATCCTTACTAGCATCTAATATTATTTCCTATCCCTACTTAAAATAAAAAAAAATGGCATCAACTTCCACTACTCCACATTTCCTAGCTCCAGTCGACATCAAACTAAACGACGCCAATTACAGAGAATGGTTTACTACTGTTCGCATTGTTTTACTTGGTATGGATCTACTTGGCCATGTCGACGGTACCTCTCCCCAACCCTCCACTCCGGATGCATCATGGACCCTTGCTGATCATCGTACCATGACTATCATTTGTTAGTCTTGTGAGATTGATGTCCGTATGGAAATTGGACATCTTCCCACTGCTCATGCAATGTGGGAACACTTAGCTCATATGTTTCAACATTCCAGCTCTGCTCGTCAGTATGCCATTTTACAGGATCTTACTCACATTCAGCAGCGTGAGCGTTCTGTTAGAGAATATGTCAGTGACCTACGGTCCTTATGGTGTCAGGTTGATTCATTGGAAGCGTCCACTTGCCTAAAATGCACATGTTGCAAAATCCGCACTCAGTCTCGCCAAACACAGCGCACCTTTGACTTTCTGATGCGTCTTCATCCAGATTTTGAGGCTGTTCGTAGTCAACTGCTCAATCGAGACCCTCTTCCAACATTTGATGATGTTATTCATAGTGTTATTGCCGAAGAAACACGTCTCAGCACATTATCTCCACGGCTTATCCCTACAGACACAGTTCTTGATGTCACCTCTCCACGATCCCCTAAAATACTTTCTATGCCACCAGCTCCTGTTTCATCAACCTTCACTCGGTCTTTTGTTATCTGTCATTACTGCAAGCGTCCTGTTCATATGAAAAATCAATGTCTGAAGCTTCAGCAATAACAGCAGCAGCAGTCATCACAATCTCGCCCTCCGCCTCGATCTCCTGTTTCCTCTCCCCATGTTGCTTCTATCTCTGCTTCCGATTCTCCTTCTGCTAATCTTCTTTCTCAAGTTGCTCGACTTCTAGGCGATTCATCACTATCACGTGCTCTACCCTCCGAGTGTTTCCCTACGCTACGTCCCATTGCCTCGGTATGTCTTCCTCCTCCTGGATTTTAGATTTTGGTGTCACTCATCATATGACTGCCAATACCTCTAACCTAGTCTCTATTACCGCGCCTCATACCTTTTCTAGTGTTACGTCTCTCGATAGGAGCCTTCATCCTGTCATGCAGTGTGGTCGTCTTCGGTCCACTTCATTTGACATTCTTCACATTCATCATGTCCCTGGCCTAGCCCTCAATCCTCTTTCTGTTAGTCGACTAGCGGTCATGGTCTTCTGATTACCTTTTCTTCCTCTATTTGTACCGTGCAAGACAATCTTACAGGCCAGAGGATTGGGATCGGGCGTAGAGTTGGCGGCCTCTATCACTTAGATTCTCTTCATCTTCTAGCTCCTTCATCTTCTGATATTTGTCGCTTCTGTATGTTATGTTGATCGTTGGCACTGTCGCCTCGGTCACCTATCTAGTTCTCGCCTGAAACTCTTAACAAGTTCAGGTAATCTTGGCTCTGTTTCTTCCCTTCCTCCACATCCATGTATGGGTTGTAAGCTTGCTAAACCTCATCGTTTCTTCCTTTTTTTCTTCACGAGAATGCATTTTTGGAATCTACTTTTTGATCTAGTTCATTCGATGTTTGGGGTCTGCACCCTTCTTTTTCTCTTGGTGGTTTCTTCTATTACATCTCTTTTTGTTGATGATTTCTCGCGATATACGGCTTTATTTAATGCGTTCCCGATCGAGGTTTTTGCCATTTTACTCTCAATTTACGCAAATGGTATATACTCGGTTTGGTAAAGCGATATTAAGATTTTTCAGCTCGACGGGGCATGCGAGTATCTCTCTAAATCCTTTCTGCATTACTTTCCACTCACGGTACTCTTCCCACGAGTCCACGTCCTTATACACTGCTCGAGCGGTGTTCTGGCGGCGTAAACATCGTCATATATTAGACACTGCGCGTGCACTTCTTTTTGCCTCTTCTGTCCCTCAATCATTCTGGGTTGAAGCCATTCTTACATCTGTCTATCTCATCAATCGCTCTCCTACCTCTACTCTATCTGGTATCACACCTTATGAGCGTCTATACTCCCTTCCTCCCTCCTATGGTCATCTTCGCACGTTTGGCTGCATATGTTTTGTTCTTCTGCCCACTGTCGAGCGAACCAAAATTTCTCCTTATTCTACCATGTGTATTTTTCTTGGATATAGTTCTGAACATAAGGGCTATCGCTGTTATGATCCTCATTCTCACCGTCTTCGTATTTCCCGTAATGTCACTTTTCTTGAAGATACTCCTTACTTTTCTTCATCCTCCCCAAATCTTTCCTTTCTTCAGTCTTCTACTACCACTGCATCTTCTCCTCTCCCCTCCATAGTTCTTCCGACTTCTACCACAACTGCCAATTCAGTGCCCTTTCCAAATGTCTCCATCGACACTTCCTCTGTTCCTCCTTCCCCTTCCTCTGGGTGCATTGATAATTCTGGTGATTCTGGCGATTCGTCTCCTCTCTCCGCGGACCCATCCTCTCCTGAAGAAGTTCCTGTTGTTCCCCGTCGTTATCCAGACCGCCCTCGTTGGCCTCCTGCTCGGTACGCCCTTTCTCTCTCATCTTCTTATTCTCCCGATTTCCAAGCCTTTCTTGCCACTATTCACTTGCATTCCGAGCCACAGTCTTATCGTGAGGCAGTGAAACATCCCCAGTGGCAACAAGCTATGTCAGAAGAACTTGATGCTCTACAGCGCATGCATACATGGGATCTTGTTCCTCTTCCATCTGGTATTACTCCTATCAGTTGTCGATGGGTTTATTGAGTTAAGACCCGAGCTGATGGTAGTATTGAGCGCCACAAAGCGCGTCTTATTGCTCGTGGTTTTACTCAGGAGTATGGCATTGATTATGAGGAGACATTTACTCATGTAGCCAAATTGACTATTGTTAGCCTTCTTTTTGCTATTTCTGTTACTCGTCACTGGCCACTTCATCAGTTAGATGTGACCAATGCCTTCCTACATGGCGATCTTTCTGAGGATGTTTATATGACTCCTCCTCCTGGTTTCTCTCATCCTTCTCAGCATGTCTGTCATCTTCGCCGAGCTATCTATGTTTGAGCGGTTTCGCAATGTGGTTCTTACTCTTGGTTTCACCGAGAGCTCTTATGATTATACCCTCTTCACTCGGCAAACCTCTCGAGGCATCACTATTTTACTTCTTTATGTTAATGATATGGTTATCACTGGTGATGATGTTGATACTGTTCTTTGTTTGAAACAACGGTTACACACCGAGTTTCAGATGAAAGATCTTGGTCCTCTTCGTTATTTTCTTGGTCTTGAGGTTGCTTATTCTCGTCGAGATTACTTGGTGTCTCAACAGAAGTACATCTCTGACATTTTTCGACGAGCTGATATCACTGATTTTTGTACTGCCTCTACTCCTATTGAGCTACATCACCGGCTCTCCTCTTCTGATGGTGAGCCTCTGCCTGATCCTATCGCTATCGTGCGCTTGTTGGTGCTCTTGTTTATCTAACTATTACTCGGCCTGATATTGAATATGCTGTTCGTGTTCTTAGTCAATTTATGAGTGCTCCTCGCTCTACTCATTACACTGCCCTCTTACGCATTCTTCGTTATCTTCGTGGCACTATATCTCGCTCTTTACTTTTTTCTGCCACATCTTCTCTTGAGTTGCGCGCCTATTGTGATGTTGATTTGGCAGGTGATGCCTCTGATCGATGTTCTACTACTGGTTTCTTTATTTTTCTTGGAGATTCTCTTATCTCTTGGAAAAGTAAGAAACAATCTACTGTTGCTCTTTCTACTGCTGAAGCTGAGTATGGAGCTATGTCTTCTACTGCTAAGGAGGTTCTTTGGTTGCGACAGCTTTTGATGGACTTTGGTGTCTCTGTCACTGCCCCTACTCCTATACACTGTGACAACCAGAGTGCCATTAAAATCGCTGCTAATCCTGTCTTTCATGAACGTACAAAGCATCTTGAGATCGCTCTTCACTTTGTTCGTCATCATTATATTGCTGGCAGTATTATTCTTCCTTATATTGCCTCTATCCAGCAGCTTGCTGATATTTTCACTAAGGCACATACAGTCTCACAGTTTCAGTTTCTGATTGCCAAACTCTCGGTTTATGACCAACCGTGAGTTTGAGGGGGCGTGTTAGATATATATTTTGATGTATGTACATTGTGTACGTATATGTGTATATACATACGTATAATTATACTTGTATATTTATTGGTTCTATAAATATGACCCAAAGGGGTCATCTATTGTGTGCTGGCTAAATACTTATCTCCATCTTCTATCACATACTAACAAATCTATGTAGCTGCAACCGCGCATTATCATTCTGAAAAGTAGTTATAAGGGAGACATATTCACTAAAGCATTATTCCAAAGCTTGAAGTCTGAAGAACTTCATAGATAATTGATATTTAAATTAAAAGCCTGTTTAATTATCTCATCAACATAAAGAGTAAAATATAAAGCAAACAGTAAAAACATTGAAGAAACAAAAAACAATCACACGACTTTAAATACCTTAGATCAGATCTTTCCAAGAAGCTAAGAAGCAGAAAATTAAGAAAAGCATTCCACACTCTCTGGACAACTGAAATAGTAAATGATCAAAGGCAAACCAAAGAGCGCAACTTTGTTTTGGTTAACAAATTATTGAATCTAAAAAGGACTTTCTCTTTCTCAGATGAGCTGCCTCACTCGTGGCTATCGAGTGCAAAAAATAGATAACGGCACCAACTTCTCTTGAAGAAGAGTAGAGCCATCCATCCCCAAAAGCCAATGATGAAAGCCAATGTAAAAGATGCAAAGAAATAAAGATTATCAATTGTTTCTTCATTTCCATCATCATCTTCTACCTTACCTTGTTGCGGTGATGACACTGGAGTGCAATTCTTTATCAATGGTGGACCTCAAAGATATGGGTTCCCCTCGTAACTGCTTTCATCAAATGTGTTGAATTGCGAGACCCTTCCTAGTGTAGGACCAGAAAGTTTATTGTATGCCACTAAGAAGGCTTTTATCAAATATAGCTCTGCTAATTGTGTAGGTATACTTCCTGTCAACATGTTGCAGGAGATATCTAAACTTTCAATATCTGTCAACCTTGATAATGTATCAGGAATTGGACCAGAAAGTTGATTGTTAGATAAATTCAAAGCTCATAGCCAACTCATATTGCCCATCTCCATTGGTATCTTACCTACAAGTTGGTTGCACGACAAGTCTAGTCCAGAAAAATAGTTAATGATCTGCTCTGTCTCAAAGTCAATGTCTTCAACTTCGATTATTGTGAGATAACCACTATAATACTTTGCTTGGAGAATAGCTTTATAAGAGGAAGGAAATTGCCTAATTATTCCTGTGTTAATTTCCACATAATAAGATCGCACGCTCTCAAGTCTCAACATGTCCCATATTGTGGAAACATGAAGGTATTTGTCCAGAGAAATTGTTATGAGAAAGGTCTAGTATCCAAACATATTTCAAGTTACATATTTTTTCTGATATTGGTCCTGTGAAATGATTTCCTTTTAAAGAAAGTATCTCGAGGTTTAGGACAGCTCTCCTTATCCAACTAGAGATATCACCAAAAAATTCGTTGTTTCCTATGTCTAATATTTTCAAAGGGCTGCCTGACAAAGCTCTTGGAATTAAACCCATGAGTAGATTATCATTTAAATTGAGGTAGTCCAAGTTAGACAGATTGAAGCAAGATGGAATTTCACCAAGAAATGATTTCTAGAAAGATCTAAGTATTGAAGAGGAGTAATTGCATAACTCATTGAGTAATTGGCCTTCCAGATTTTTTCCTCCGACATTAAGGATAATGAGAAAAAGGTTACTCAAACAACTCGGCAGATTTCGAGACAATTGGTTTTCACTTATATCTACAAACATTAGCCTACTCTAACAAAGATAGCTTGAAATTTCCCCAATGCATCGATTGTCATTCACAAGCAGAGAAGATAGTGAAGCTAAGTTTGAGTTCTCTAGTAGTAGCTTTCCATGAAATTTGTTTTTAGACAAGTTTAATATATCGAGTTGGTGTAGACCTCCAATCGAATCAAATGGTTGTCCTAAGAAATTGTTATTTGACAAGTCTAAATATTGTAGCTGATGAATATAAGAAAATGAGGGAGGAATGGCACCTTGCAACAAATTGTGCGAAATATTCAAGTATGTTAAGTTAGGAAGTGAGAAGCCAAAGCTCACCAGAATTTCTCAGATGAGTTTATTGTTAGATAAATGAAGCCACGACAAATGTATTTCGACGTGAGATGGAAAGACAAGTTGTCATGTCAAAGAATTGTTATGGAAATCGAGGAAGCTCAGAATGGTCTTGTTCTCAAACAACCATGTGGAAATATCACCATTCATGTTGCTATTAGAAAGATCGATGTATCGAATATAATGCTGAGAGGACAAGAAAGTGAGAATAGAACTATTGACGATGCAATTTGCTAATATGATACCATCCAATTGAAATGATGGTAGCAATGATGGATGTTCAGTTTGGACTTCAAGCCAATTATTGTTTGAAAGGTCCAATAGTTTGAGTTTGGTGTGATTAACAAGTGAACTAATTGGGAAAGTGCCTTCGAAATTATTATCATTGAAGAAAACATATTCAAGCATGGTAAGATTTTTTATCATGGCTGAAGGGAAATAAGTTTTTAATTGATTATTGGAAATAGCAAAAAATTTTAGGGACGAAAGATATCCTAGGCAAAAGGGGAGGTCTCCATTCAACTTATTAAAACTAAGGTCCAACTCTTGAAGTTTCTTTGTCTTGCACAATCCTGTCAAAAATATAATAGCGAAAAATGCTTAACGTTTGAAGGCATTTTAAATTAAAAAAGGAAATAAATTTAACCAAAGAATAAGGAAACATTATGCGTTAATTTGGAGGGAAATCATCTCTTACCTTGCAAGGAGGTGCCATTGAGCCTGTTCCATGACAAAGATAAGACTTTGAGTGAGTTCCATTCATTCTCCATGGATGGAATGTCTCCACTAAATTCATTCGAACTCAAATCCAACACTTCAAGTTTGTTTAATCTGCTCAACTCTGTGAAAAGTAAAACAAATGTCAAAATAGTTTTCACAGTTCTCACTTTATCCAAAGTTATCTTAGTTTGCAATCTTACTGAAAAATTACTTAAGGTGTTCGATAATAGAAAAAAACTCTTTTTGATGATTAAAAAAATAGCAAATAGTGATAAAACTATGAAGCTAATATAAGTAAAAAAACATCACATTTGATGAAAAATAAAAAAACTAGATCAAGTAGAAATAAAAAGAATTGCACCTTTGAAGGAAGCCTCCCTTCCATTTGGTTATCACTAAGGAAGAGAGTTTTTGAGTGAAGTTAGTCCGACCCAAAAAGCGATGGTCACTTCCTCTTCACCCATGCAGTATCCAACCATATCGCTCGAATGCAGTCGATCGGTTTTTTGTTAATTCTAACTGCGTTGTCTCCCTTGCAGGGTGCTTCTCCCAGGAAATATCGGATACTTCTTCTGATGATCTTCTTGCAATTGAAGTCGCGCTCCAGGTTGCGGTCAACCAGCATATTTCCATCAGACACATCTTCTGCACCCAGGCAAACATCGTCGCGTTCCTGTCGGCCTCTGATCATACCTCCATCTGGAGGTTCCTTCCTCAAATTGAGAATGTGAAGTTTCTTCTGGATAGCAGTAATCAACCCAGAGTCCACTTGATCCCACATCATTTGGGAATTCCTGCTGTCAACCTTGCTTCTCTGGGATTCATGCGCCGTCATCTCAACTTGTTTTTGTTTGGGAGGGATCTCCCTTTTTGGATCATGCAATCCTTGTTAGAGTCTGGTTTTGCTTTCTAATTCAGTTTGTTGTGTTTTTTTGTGTAGCTCCCCCTTGACCTCTTTTTTTTTAATATATTCCTAGCTTCTCTGGTTGAGAAGTTCCTTTTAAAAAAAAATGAAACATTGGTTGTATTCAAACTATTGGAAGACACATCCAAATAATCGAGCCTGTTCATCTTTAACCAATCCCCCGGTGCTGGAAACAAAAACAATCAGATCTTAAACATTAAGTACAAGAAACTTATAGTGTGTAAAATACATATATACCACTGATAAATTAGTCACTCTCTATGCCATTGCCTCTCGATGCCAACCCTTTGAGAGATCTCGGAGCGACCAAAGATTCATGAGTTTTGCCATCAAAGTAGTTTGCAGAGATGTCTAAGTACTCCAGCCTCTTCAATGAAACAAGGTATTGAAAACAATCAATAGGAAGGCAGGCGAGTGTTACCATTGTTGAATAGCACCAGCCTTCGCAATTCATTCAATGGCAAGAACAAAGATATGCTCAGAGTGTAGTATGAGAACGGGGCACCGGTTTGCAAGTCCCAACTGAGGTCTAGGTTTGTGATACGCTTTGTGATTCATGAGCACTGTATTCGGCCCCATCTGCAGCAGTCACTGCTATAACTAATGTTCCACGTTTGGAAGGTAGGATGCCCATCGGCGGTCATTGAGAATTTGATGTCTAGCAGAGCAATTCTTTCTTCTTCTATGCAGGCAAGGTAGCCATTTGACTGCAGCCAGATTAAAAGAAGTATTGAGCACAAGAGATAAGGCAATTCCATTATGAACAACAAGATCTATAGGTATGGGTTTCTGAATGCTGTGAATCACATGAAATCTATTTATAATGCAGTTAATTATGTAAAGACTTGGTCACAGATTCTAGTTATGACTGCAGCCGGCCATTCCTCTTTGCATTTGATGTGAATAAGGAAAAGCCAAGTGTAGAAAGGATTTGATATGACTAGAATTATTTTTGGGAAGTGACCTTGATTGGATCCTTTGCTTTGTTTACATTGCATCGAAGGTCTACAAAAGGGAGGCCAAATGAAGCACCATTTGTGCCTCAGGTGAGTGTAGCATGTCCTTAAGGTTATTTAGGGCATTCTTATTGTCCTAACAGTATTTGTATATTCGTTTTACTAATGCAAAAATACAAACAATGCAGGTTTTTGCACCTCCAAATCAAACAATACATGGTGGATCCTCTTTGGGAGAAGCTCAGATGAAGGGGAAGCAATTAAAAAGAAAAGGGGCCAACATGACACAACGAGCACAAACAGAATTAACATCAAAAAAATCTCAAAAGATTCACAATGACCCCCAAGAAAAAGGCAAAGATGAATGTGTAGACAAAAGAAGAAAAATCTGGTTGCCATAGTTCACTGCTAATATAATGGTCTTTTTTTGTGTTGTATTTGTCTGGTTGTATCATTTTTGTAACACTTCTCAAGTGTCTGAGAAGATTTTGGTAACATTATTACTAGGTGATCGATAATAACATTGTTTTGTTAAAAATGCCATTGTTGTAGACTTGAATGGCAAAAATTCAAGTTAGTTTGCTAAATTGCCTTCTGTCAAAAATCTGATGTAAATTTAAAAACTATAGATAATTAATTGAGCCACCCAGCTTATGTTGCATTTCAATTTCCTTCAGTTTGTTATTCTTGTTGTGTATAATTCCAATTCCTTTATTTCAACCAGGCTTATCAAGTAATATTGTCATAACTGGCAATGATTTCAATGTCTGTTGAATTATGTTCAAAGGTTTGTTAATTTGTCTTCAAGATCAAATTGATGTAAATTTTTAACACATAGATGTAAATTTTAACATTGAAATTTTGTATTCACTTCAACCTGGACACTAATCTCCATCAAAAGGTTGTTTTATGTAATTCCAAGAGAAAATTTCATTAAAAAAAAAATCAAAGACTAATATAAAGTTGTAGACCTAAGGGAAAAACTCAATAGAACTAACTGAACAATTCAGATGAACACAAAACTAAACCAATAATGAAAACCATAAACAAATCACATTGTCACCCTCAAAGGTCCAAATAATGAAAATACAACCAAAGCAATCCCCAAAATACAAATAAATGGTGCAAATCAATCTCCAAAAATAACAAACTCAAATAAAGAATAAACAAATCAACTATCTTGATATACATCTCCACACAAGCTACAGGTCATCATTGAAAAGGCTCTATCTTGATTTACATCTCCCTTATACCATCTTCACCTCACCCTTGCCTCTTTCCCCTGCTTGATTCACGCCGGCAACCTTGGCCTGGACCCTCTGGCTATCTCAGTCGCTCTCTCCCCTGTCTCTCTCTGACTATGCAGCAGCCCCACCACTTAATGGGGCAATCTCTGGAGACGATGGATGAACCCTTGTGCGCGTGGAAGAAGTTGGAGACGTGGCGAATCTTCCTTAAATTAATTACAAGCTTTGACGTGGAAGGGGCCAATTGGGATCCAGGTAGACAAGCAGATGATGACAATGAATTTTTGGTGGCCACGTCAGAAAATATAGGCCGGAAAAGACTGGGTCACTCGCCGGTGAAACGATATTATTGTTTGGTAACCAATTTGATACAAATTAAAGTTTGGACCCCGATTTGAAATAAGTCTAAAGTACGGACACCAGCACGGAAATTTACTCCATATTTTTCTATGAAAGTTAAGTCTATCATCTAGGCTCAAACACAAACATATAAGGTTGAATCTGGAGTCAATGCTCAATTTCCATCCTGATTAATTCATGAAAATGACAAGAGAAAACTAATAGATGGAAAATATCATCCATTTGGCACCTATGCCTCCAATTTCAACTTTGCCCTTATCTTGCATCTCATTCTTGAAGAAGCTGAGGAAGCTGGTGGCTGCCCAAACGGGAATGAGGGCCGACAAGATCCACATCCAAAAGTGTTACAACATCTACAAGGACCATATCACTCTCAAGGACTATGAGATTCATGACGACATGGGCCTCGAGCTCTACTACAATTGATCCATCATTTCAATCTAGGTTTATCTGTCTTTTCTCAATTTCAAATTTTGGTTGTGGCATTGATTGCCATTCTCGTTTTCCCTGTAACATCCTTGATAGACTATTGTATTTATGTCTTCACATACTAGTTGGATTTTCTGCTTCCATGCTTGGCAATTGTTTGAATTCCTCTCCTTTATGATGTATCAAAGAACAAGTTATGAACTAAGTGTTCTAACTTAAATTATCATGATCTTCATGTTTCTCAGTGCTTTGGTAAATCTTCAACTGTATAAATTTGGTTAGTTTATGTTGATTTGTCCTTCTTTTAATTTTTTTTATAACTTTTACCTCATTTATAATTTCTGTTGTGATAATATCTTCAAATCTTTTAATTCAAAATTGTTTTTGTCTGGACTTGTTTCATTAATCATGTTTTGTGATTTCTCAATTATTATTCTCGCATGGAGACTAATACTCATTTTTCACTAACTCATCTAGCATTGTCTGGTTGATATACTTTGTCTGTAAAAAAATAATATGGCAATATGATCCGATGGCAAGATCTCATATTCTTTTTGAATGATATGCGACTCGATTATCGAACATTACATTTTTGATGAATATCGGAGTGTTTGAGCTTCAAAAATTTCATTTGAAGAAGGTTTTGCAAAGTATAATTTTTTTGGCCATATAAGTGGTATGTGATTGTGCCTGTGATGTATTAATTATTTGAGCTTGATTTATGTTTTTATTGTTGACCCTGTAAAGGAATCCAACTTTCATCCTTTTATTTCTTTTATTTGATCTCTCCTGGAAGATAACATTAACACGTTCTAGGGTTCATGTGTTTATTCTTTGTTTTCACTTCCCTCCTTATTCTATGATATTTACTTGAAATTATGCAAGCCCTCGAGTTTTTATGCTATGAATAGAGGCATAAAATAATGATAGTGGTCATGTCTTTTGGACATTTGTCAGTATAAGCTACAAAAAACTAATAATGAATGATAATGTTGATTATAGTAAACTAAATGTTTCTAAGATGATTCTGTTGAAAGAACTTTTCTTTAGAATGGATGTTAGTATATTGATAAAATAAATAAGATTTAGTTTTAGGTGAATGGAGGCTTTGTTTTGTAGTCTTCTATCAATATTCGAGACTTTAGATTTGCATATAATTTCATTTTTCTTTATAAATTCACTAGTGCTGATTAAGATCGGATTCCCAAATATATTTTCTTTCAAGTCACAGTTTCTTACTATAGGCAAAGGACTCATCCCCATGTGAACATGTTGTGCCACAATGTCACTTGTTGCAGGATTAATCATCTTTTTTCAAGGTTAACTTTCTTATCTTTTGCAAGTTGCTTACTGTAGGCAAAGGGCTTATCATTTTGTCTGATAGTGATTGCCATTTGATGATGGATACAACCTTATTCCTTTTGCAGAACAAATTACCAGGTTCAACATTTAAGGTCTTAACAAATTATCACTGGGCGGATCAGAAGCTAAGTTCTTCATTGCCGGTGTGTTTACTCATCTTGGAATGTATCAAGTTCTGATCTTTGTTTGATCTCTGCTTGGGAAATCTTTCCTTTTTTTTTGGTTATTTTTTTTTAAAAGTCTTTCTTTTAGTATTATTTTTGTGAATTGTAATGTGTGGTCATTGCTTTTAGATAATGTGTTATGGTATGCAATTTTTGTTAAAATACAAGTTTTTGGGTTGTTTTTTGAAGTTATCTTTGTCAAATCATTGTTCTGTTGGTGGTTTCTTTGGCATGGGAGTTCAAGATCATGTTTGTTTGTTTTTTTTTTTCTCTATTTTGTTTCTTGATGTGAATATTTATTCTTCAATTTTTCTCATGGACTTTCAATGTTTGGACTGTGCTTGTCCATGAGCATTTTAGAAGAAGCATATTGTTGTTTTTTTTTTTTATTTCCATCAGCTGAAAATTATGTCATGAAATAGTTATTGTTAGTCTTTGGGGGGGATTCGGTCTTTAGCCTGAGTTGCACCTGTTTAGAGATTAGATCATGGTTTTGAAGTTCCATTGCAGTGTGAAAACAAAAGCTAGAAAACAGGACAGGCTCTCTCAAGTGGAACCCACACATGGCTTCCAATCCAGTCATAAATCATTTTTACTGGAGAGTAGGCATCTTACCTTACGTGTATATATATATATATATATAAATCATTCAGGCTTATTATTAAAAAGCTCTGGCATCACATGATAAATGCCAGCACAAGACAAGATAATAGTTGGGAGACAAGAGACAGAGAGAGAGAGAGAGAGAGAGAGAGAGAGAGAGAGAGAGAAGAAAAGGGCAATCATCATCCATCCACATCCATCTATCCATCATGTCCATGTGACCTGCCAAATACTTTTATTTTACATGAGTGTACCATTAGCATGATTTATCTATGACATTTTATTCTCAATGGGTGTGCTCATATTCAAGAATATACAATTTAGTGATGAAACTTTCAATTTAATGTTATGGAAGAATTTTATCATTCTTTGATAGTTGGTTGGCATGCCTTTGGTGTTAGAGAGATCATGTAATATGATGGTATCATTATAAGTAACAGGGGTTGTGCTTGTGTGCTTTTTAGGTGAATCATTCCAAAAATGTGATCACCTTTGTGCTTAAAGCTATCTACAATCTTCTGTTAAAACCGTGAATGAATCTTCTGTTAACTTTTTTTTTATGTATAAATCAAGCACTGCTGACATCTTTAGCATAATTTATTCATTTGTTTTATTTAATTTTATTTGTTGTGTCATTGGTATCATTAGAAATGATATCCTCCAAATCCTCAATATGGTAACACGTGGTAACCATGTATGTTCCTGTTAGTTTTTATCATTTCATTTTCTCCATATATATATATATACACTTCTTTGGAAACGACCTGATATTGACAAAGCCAGGTGTAGACTGGTAAGTTGGAAACGAATTTGTAGACCTCGCGAGTTAGGAGGCTGGGGTGTGCTTAGTATTGCGGATTTCAACCTTGCCTTACTGGGTAAATGGTGGTGGAAAATAATCTCCAACTCAAATTGGTGTGGTGCTAATGTAACAAAGTACACATATTACCAGCATCACCAACACTGGAATCTCTTCCACCCACATTTTAAATCTAAGTCTTTCTTCTGGGGTGGTATTTTAAATTGCCTTCCAGCCTTTAGGAAATGCATTAAACATATTATTAATGATGGCAAATCCACTCTCTTTTGGTTTGATGGATGGTTGGGAGGCCGTGCACCCAAAGACTTATGGCCAGAAGCCTTTGCTGTATCATTAGCACCGTACGGGACTGTGAATGCCTTAGCTCCTAGTTTACGGAATTTGCTTTGGGAGTTTGACCCCCACATTGATAATCTTTTAAACATGCTCAGTGGAAATTCCAATGACCTTAAATGCTGGAATTGTACTGCCAATAGTATTTTCTCGGTCAAATCCTTCTATTCATTCATAATCGATGGAGGTGTTAGATGCTCTTACTCCAAAATTATTTGGAAGGGTTATTGCCCGAGGAAGGTCAAAGCTTTCACTTGGCTAGCTTGGGACAACAAAATTCTCACTCTCGAAAATCTCGCGAAAAGAAAATGCAATAAGCTCCCAACTGCTACTTGCTTGCTTTGCCTAAAGGACATTGAATCGAATGAGCATCTGTTCATTCACTGCCCGTTTACTATCCAAATCTGGGAACACTTTAGGCAGACCTTTGCCTTAGTAGACCTTCCTTCGTCTCTCTTAGATTTGTTGGGTCATTGGAGGAAGAAGCTCAGTGGGGGGAACAAGGAAACCTGGGATATCTTGTCTAGGGCCTTAATTTGGAATGTTTGGCTTGAGCGTAACAGAAGAATCTTTGATGATTTTTTTGATGATTGTTTATCTGTGATTATTAAAGTTTCTCATTTGTTTATGTTTTGGGTTTCCGCAGTTCCTGAGTAGAAAAGACAAAGGCTTAAGGAGGCTTCGCATTCAGTCAAGAGGAGCCTGTAGTTTGCTGAGCCCAGGAGGGGAGAGTCTAGCAACCCCTGATCACCTTGGGTAGTTCCTAGTGGTTTCTTCCCCGCTAGGTTGCGTTTTTTATCTTTCTGTTCCTTTCCACATCTAGTGGATCTGGTTTTCGGTCTGTGTGTTGTTCTTTGGTACTGGTCGGCCTCTCTGGCTGTGTTGCTTTATGTTCTTGTAAACTTCCTTGTGTTGCCCTATTGTGTTTTTCCTTTTAATAAATTGTGGTTTATCCACTTTTTTTCAAAAAGTTTTTTTCTTTTTAAAATCCATAAAGGTTTGATGACAACTATTATTCTATTATTAATTAATATTAGCTAATAACTTAGCTTTTATATGACGATTTTATTCTCATTTTTTGTTTGTTTTTTAGTTAATGAATTTAAGGGCTAATGATATAACGAGTGTGTTGACTGATTTTACCTTTTCAACATAGCACTATTAGTAACATGGCTGCAAATAGGAGTTGGATGTATACTAACAAGGAGCTTCAACAAAGTTTGCTTGAAATCAAGGAGAAGAGGGACCAATATTCTGCGGAGATGATTCTTCAAATGAAGGACATGATGATGAATTTTGAGAGAAGGATTCTTTAGCAGTCGCAGATTACCACACATGACTCACAACCATTAGACTATCATGATGTTGACTTATAGTTGTATTTGTCATATACTTTTTATTTTATGTTGAACATATATACTTAAACATTTTTTTTTGTATGAATTGATGAGTTTATTTTATTTGTTGGTGTTCTTGGTTAAAAATTTATGTACCAGGTTTTAAAAAAAATTTAGGGATATAATTTTTATTTTATTTTATTGACTTAAATGTTAGAAACATTTGAAACGGATTTATTTGTGTGAATATTATTTTTTTAATTTAAAAAACTTTAGAAACGGATTAGGAACAAAAAAAAACTATTGTTTCTAATGAGGGAACAAAAATAAAAAAAAAGATATTCCGTTTGGATTTCGTTTCTAATTTTTGTAATTAAGAAACGGATTAGCAACATAAGTTAGAAACATAATACTTTCCGTTTCCAATCTGTTTCTAAATTTAGAAACGAAATATTTTTCCGTTTCTATTTAAATTAGAAATAAGGGTATTTGAAACAGATAAATTCCGTTTCTAATACGTTGCTAAAGTGAATTAGCAACGGATTACAAACGAAAAATACTGTTTCTAAACAGTAATTTTCTTGTAGTGTCAGAATTAGTTACGTCTTAATTTTTAGCGCTTAAGTTGTTCCGAGTTCACAGGCTTGTAATTTTTTGTGTAAACCAACACATTGTAATATATATGTATGTGCCCAATTTGCTCCCATGTGATTAGACCTGACCACGGTTCGGTTCCGGTTCGGTTTCGGTTCAAAACCGCCGGTTCCGGTTTTATAAACTATAGAACCGGAACCGAACCATAATCATAAGGTTCGGTTCTCGGTTCGGTTCCAATATGGTTCGGTTCGGTTCGGTTCTAAATAATTTAATTCCAATTAATTAAAAAATATAAAAAATTATATTATATATATATTTCATTTAAAAAAATTAAAAAATAGAACCGGAACCGGCGGTTCGGTTCCGGTTCGGTTCAGGTTCCGGTTTTTAACTCATAGAACCTTAACGGAACCTTAAAAGTTCCGTTAAGGTTCGGTTTGGAACCAAAAGCCTTTTATCTGATTACAGTTCGGTTCTAATAGTGGCGGTTCCGGTTTGGTTCTACGGTTCGAACCGAACCGCGGTCAGGTCTACATGTGATGGACGCCAAGCGCCTATGCGCTAAACCAAAGTAAGGCATCCATGCCCGGATGACAATAATGTTATAATATGCCTATATAAAGGAATGTCTTTAGGCATTCAAAGCATCATTTGCTCAAGACTCTCTCTCTCTCTCTCTCTCTCTCTCTATTTCTCTACTCTTGGTATTTCGACGATGGGAATATTCATAAAAGATTCAGGTGAGCTAGATTTCTCTGGAGTCAAGACTAATGTCGTCGGTTTCCGTTTCGACGGATATGCTACTGGGCCTAAGTGGATTGTGAAATTCGAAGTGACGTCTACAGAAGGCTATCCACAAGGAGCCTATACTCAGCTCGCCATCGTTCCGACATCGGTGATAGACAAGCCTTGGGATAGAGATTTTCCTAATTTTCATCATACGTGGACTGGAGCAGGTTCGGAGGTTTATGGTGACCTCGTCGAAGAGATCTTTGATCGAACTAGTTTCAAAGTTGGCCATCTTATTGTAGACGGCAAGAGTGTTGTCTCGGGAGATAAGTTGACAGTCACTTGGACATTCGATATGACCACTGGCTATAACTATTCATTAGTCATTCTGGGGGGAAGGTTCACTGGAACAGTTCAGAAGGGAAAGGTTCAAGTCATAGGATCTACATCTAAGAGATGATGCATGTAAACGACGTCGTCTAGATGTTTAGATGTAATGTTATCGACACTAGTCGATTTTTCTATTTTCAGTTGTAATAAAAAAGCTTCTTCGAGAAGCCATTTAATAATTAAAGAATTATTATTCTAGATATCTAATGCAAGTGTATTATATCTAATGCAAGAGTATTATATTTACTTTGTTCCTGATGTTATTCGAGAGAGAAATTTTGGGTGGGCCCAATTGATGAGGTGCTATCAATGGGTTCATTGGAAAAGAAATAGGCGCTGGCAAGCTTGACTCTTGACTTGGATAAGTCATGAATGATCTTGCACCGCATGAGCTATCAAATTAAAGCGTCCATTATTTGTGTAAATAGACAAGCTTGACTCTTGACTTCCACAAAGCAATCAATGCTACTCTACTCTTGCATGCTTAGGTGTTAGGCATGGCACATCATTATAAATACATGTTGGTGAGGAAGAACTATCAAGTGGTTCATACATAGCTAATTAATTTATTAAGATGAAGCATTTGCAACCATCTCTTGTGTTCATCATGGCTCATTCCTTTTTGGATGCTGGTTCATCAAGTCTTACAACAAAAAAATGGTTGTTTTGCTTGTGTAGAGGAAGAGAGGATTGCTCTTCTTGATATCAAATCAACATTTAGTGATCCATACTCTATCCTTGAGTCATGGAATAAGAGTTCTTTTGATTGTTGTAGTTGGTATGGAGTGCATTGCTCACCCACCACTAAACATGCACTACAAGAAAATTTTCAAATCGGCACGGTAAAATTGGCAGGAAACAAATTCGTGACAAATTTGTTACAACATTTGATACGGCACTAAGAAACAGTGTCAAATATATGAATTTTTTTTTAAATTTTTTTAATTCGGTGCCAAATACCATGCCAAATATATAAATTTAATAATTTTACATGACAATGCCAAACATATTTTGTGATGTGGTAATGAGCTTTCACTTATTTTAGCCAGTGTGATTATTATCAATAACATGCTATTTAGTTTTTCATTCCAACTGTTGTGGAACCTATAATGTAGGTTTGGTCTTCAAGCTACACCAATTAATTATCAATGTGGTAGATTCTTAACTATGTACCTTATGTTATGCTTACGTTCTCAGGTTGCTTTACTTATCACTGTAGTAGATGCTTAAATATGTACCTTATGTTATGCTTACCTTCTCAGGTCAATGCTTTACTTAATTCATGTCTATTATGTTTTCTTTTGGCTCAGTTCATTTACAAATATTTGTTGCATCCTTTGAAGACTTATCAAAGGTGAGAGAAACCAAAGACCAAAGTCTATGTTTCTTATAGTCAATTGCTTTTTTAGTTTCTAGTCAAAATAAAAAATCTTTTAAATTGTCTTAGAAGTTTTAAATATTTATTAGGGTGTTTAACTTTGTTGCTTTCCATGTCCATCCCTTGGGTTTATGTAAGAATATACGAGTTTTTTAATTCCCTCTGGTGGGATCCTCATGGATAGAGATATTGTAGTCAGTCTGATAATAATTAATCAAGTGGCATTACTCGAACCAAAGATCAAATTGGTCTATTTTCAGCACCATTTACATAATTAGCACATTTGTCATAAGTCGCTCGTTGCATGTGATGTGAGTAAAAACTATTTAAAGAATAGATTTTCCTTTCATTAATGGATGGATTTTCGAATCTTCCTCTTCACTCGTTCGTGGATTAAACCACTCTTAGGGGTCTTCTCAATCGGCAAAGCCAAGTCTCTATTAATAGAACATAAGTAAAAAATGTGAGCAATGAATATTTTTCTGAAAAAAATTATCATCATTTTCTGGTTTTATGAGATGCAAACAAAGTTTAGGTGTGATGCCTATGAATTTCAGGAGTGCTTCTTAAAATCTTGCTAGTGTGATGCTAGTAATCTATTTTCAACTCAAATCAACTTCTGTTTAGGCTGCTGTCCTGCATTAATATTAATATTATTTACAATTCACACCAAGGACAAGCAGGTTACTGTTTTATTGCTTTACACTTGCTTGTGAAACTTGCCTAAGATATTTATAGGAAGTTGAATTTTTGTTTTTCTGCCAAATATCTAGTGGACATAGGTATGTTATTTTTGTTTTTCGTAAATGGAGAGAAAGTTGGGTTTTTATCTGTTATTATTGATTTTTTTAAGCTTTTTAATTTTTTTATTTTTGTTATGTTTGGTTTGATGTTTTTCTAATCAAAGGTGTGATTGTTTAGCGGATGTTTGTTTTTATTATTTTTGAAAAGGAATTATAAAAGTTTGGAGAAAAGAGGGATTTTTTTTCCCTCTGTCTTTCATGGGTTTAATCTTTGGTTGTGTTTTTCCCAGTTACAATTAATTTTTTTTTGATAAAAATAGATAAACCACAGATTTATTGAAAATGAAACACAGCGTACAAGCACAGAACAGATAGATAAGAAAGTACAAAAACTCTCACCAGAGGTGAGACACAAGTACTTCTAGGGGTAATTACCCTCATGGCCACAAATGTTTTTAATTTATATCGCTGTGGCCACAAACTTTTTTTTTGTAACACGAAAGCCACTTCACTTTTCTCCGGTTGCACGTGTGACCATAATGTCATTTTTTAAGGCGGTTTCCGGCGAGTTTGCGATAGTGAGTGTCGACATGGCGCGGAAGCGACCTTTAAAAGCAGTCATTATGGGCACAAGTGCAGCCGGAGAAAAAGTAATGGCTTTGTGTTACAAAAAGTCTTTAGTAACCATAGCGTTATAAGAGCAAATATTTGTGGCCACGAGGGGAACAATCCCAGTACTTCTATACACATAACAAGGGAAACAAACAACGAGAAGATAAAAGCGACTATGAAGGCGAAAGCCACTAATAGAGGGCGCGGTCGACAAAGCTAGTAGTGGAGAACTCTACTCCAGAGCAGGATTAGGATCTGAATCGCCATAATTGTTGGATCCCCTAGCGCTGATGAAGTTGATTGAGCGCTTGATTTTCTGAGTAGCCTCACTGAGAGCATTTGTTGGTTAACATCGGCCGCTGAAAACCAGGAAAGTAGCATATTAGCAATTTTAAACATTAAAGAGTGAGTAGGTGATGCAGAAAATTGAAAAAAATCACGATTATTATGCTCAAGCCAAATATTCCAAATAATAGCTCTAACACAAAGGTCCCAAAGAGGTTGGCATTGAGGTTGAATGGAAGTAATTCAAGTGGTCCAAATCTTGAAAAAGGAAGATGGAATGGAGTGTATTTCCAAAAATTTGTGTAAAGAAGGACCCGGATACATGTAGTGTATGAGCGATCGATGAAAAAGATGTTCTCGATCTCGGAAGCTCTATGGCAAAAGCACGTAAGTATCGGGTTGTATTTTTGTAACTTACGACCTTTTTGAAGAGATTTGTAAGGGTGAGAATTTTATCCTCCCAAACAAGCCCGGTAGAATAGGGTGATTTTTTTGTTGGGCATCTAATTTTTCCAAAATTGCTTATAAAAGTGGAATGACAAATTCCTCCATCGATAATAAACTTGTAAAAGATTTTTACCGAGAAGATTCCACTTTTATTCAGAGGCTAAGTGTAAAAGTCTTCTAGTCCACTTGAGCAATCAAGGATTATCTCCAAAAGAGAAGAAAATTCATCGGTATTACAGTTGAAGAAGAGATATTCAGGGGAGTTTACTTGTTCGGAAACTTGACGAACCGTGATCCAAGGGAAAATACAGTCATTAAAAAGAAGAGGCCAATGGTTTTTCGGAGAAATCCCGAGAACCACCTATCATACCAAAAAGTATGTATTGGCTCCATTTTTTTAATAGTTTTTTTGAGGCACGAGAGCAAAAAGAATTCGAGGGAAGAAAGTACCCACGCCCAAGATTTATTTCTTGGAGGCGGGTGAAAAAGAGGACATGTAGGGATTCTGGGAAAATAGTTAGCTTTAATAATTTTAACCCAATAGCCATTAGGATTAGAATTAATTTTCCACCACCATTTTCCAAGCAGAGCACAATTGAAATCCTGGAGACTAAGTATTCCCCAACCACCCATGTTTAGTGGTCTACAAATCTTTTTCCATGCCACTAGCCTGAAGCCTTTGGGACCCAAATCAGGTCCTTTCCAAAGGAAGTTCCTACACATCTTGTCAATTTCTTTAATCACCCAGGCAGAAAGTTTGAACACTGACATTCAATAGACTGGGACAGTCAAAAGTACAGAGTTGAGAAGAGTTAATCGACCACCAAGAGAGCGGTAAATGGCCTTCCAAGGCGATAGTCTGGCATGAACAGTTTTAATGAGATGAAACCAGTCATGTCTTTTTGGTCGTCGACCAGATAAAGGGACCCCCAAATAGGTCAGCGGAAGGCAGTCTCTAGAGCAATTAAGTATCATAGCAGAAGTGAAGTGGGGTTGGAAGCCGTAATTAGTGGAGTATAAACAGCTTTTTGAGTAATTAATGGTAAGTCCAGAAGAACTTTCAAAAAGATAAAAAATTAACTTAATGATGTTAAAGGGGACCCATTTCTAAATTTCCAAATTTATTAATTTCCATTTTTAAAGCGATCTTTTTCTCTTGATGTTTTTTTGGATTTTTAAAGGGAGCATAATAGCACAAAGTTAATGAATTGGTGAGATGCGAAAAGGAGGGATGTTAAAATTTTTACGTTTTCAATAAATTTTTGATCTGTATTTTTTTGTTCTTCCTTTTATCACGAAAGTTGTTATATTTAGATGAAATTTGATCATTTGTTTACGAAATTTTTTTATGTGAGAATTTCATAAGTCGGATAAAATTAAAAAAAGGGGAAGAACAAAAACTATTTCATTGTTTTATGGATGTTAATATTTGATTTTCTGTTTTTTAGTTTATTTTCTTGCTTTATATAGGCTAATCTAGATTTTCTCTGTTTTTTTCGGATATATTCTGTTTTTACTTTTTCATTTTTATCCTTTGAATGATATGATGAGTATTATTCTAAAGGGAATGAGAATCAGTCAAAGGCCTGCTAACTAAAAGTAGTTTTTTCCCCTTAATCTTCTGGTCATTTTCTCAACTTTGGTCTTTGATTGCTTTTCTCCGGAAAAATACTATAGTTTTTGGTTTAATGATATAATAAGGTCTTTCTTGGAGTTTGACTTGTTTTTGAATGATATGATGAGTGTTATTCTAAAGGGAGTGAGAATCGATCAAAGGCACGCTAACTAAAAATCATTTTTCCCCTTAATCTTCTGGTCATTTTTCTTAACTTTGGTCTTTGATTGCTTTTTCTCTGGAAAAATACTATAGTTTTGGTTTAATGATATAATAAGGCCTTTCACGGAGTTTGACTTGTTTTTCTTTTTCCTTGTTGGTTTTTCCCAGTTCTTCTCATGCTTGCATAATCCATGATGAAGGGCAATCAAAACAAATATTGATGTTTGCGTTTTAGATGCTTGTAATGTTGAGTTCTTATTTGTTCTTAGTTTATTTTTGCCTTGTTTGAGCTAAATTTTATTAATGCAATGCTTGCTAAAGAGACTAATTTCAAACAGTGATGTCTCTTGGTCCATCCAGATCAGAGTAGATTTATATTCAAACTTTTCTTAGCAATTCAACCAGATATAAATACTGATAATTTCTAATATATTATCAAGCGCATTCGAATACATCAATGCTAGTTATTTTGTTTGATTGAGCTTCTTGAAACTCCATGCAGATGGGATTTCTGTTTCTCTCGTTGTGGAGTGGTTGAACACTTTGACAGTCATACAGATGTTATTCACAAGAAATTCAATGATGATTTGATTCGTTGGTCAGATATTTTGATTTCCTGCATTTCAAATAACATCATACTGTAATACATCAATGTTGATGCTTAAAACTATGTATTTTCAGGGGAATGAAGCGCAGAGATTTGCTCTTGCAATGTTATTGGAGGAGAGAAGATGATGGAACATATGGTGATTTCTTACATGAAAACTGGTCGATATTTATTTCGGTTTGTGACGGATACAATAACTCTTCTAGTTTTTGTTTTCAGTAATTCCTTATCAGTCTGTTTTCAGCCATTCCTTTATTTAAAAGTTTTGTCAAAGGCGACGATGCATATAGGAATTCAAGGTTCAAGCTCATCCCATATATATCAAAAGTAAGCACATTATCACATTCTTATTATTGCTAGTTGTTAGAAATCCTTTCGACATTATGTATTAATGATTCGGTGTGCTTGCAGGCCATATGTTTTCTTGGGAAACATATGGCGTTTCCTTTTGATGAAATTTTAGAAGAATTCTATCTACTTTTGAGAATGTATGCAAGCTATGTGTTTTCTTGGGAAATTCTTCGTTTTCTATACCTAGAGTTTTTCGGTATGTTTAGCTTCAAACAATTTAATTGTGTTGTTTAGCCATTCAAAAGTTCATAAATCACATGATGGATATGTTTGTATAAAGAAACACATGATTCCTTTTTATTAGCGTTTTACTTGAGAATATGCTTTAATTAATTTCTGTCAGTCATGTGTAACTACTTTTGGGTGCAGTTCTTGCAGCTCTGACTTACCCTGTAGCAAGGATATTGTCTCACTTGAAAGTAAAAGCCATGCATATAGGACTGGTCAGTCATATTTTAACATTTCTTGCATTCCTTCTTCCACTTGAATCAGATCTATTGTCCTGCTGCAAAGTAACTTAAGATAGTTCCGTTGTATCCTAGTGTGTAAACTTGTTCTCCATGCTTCAACTTTATTTAATTGGAGGATGCTTTCTTCAGATATCATGCTCAGAGTGGTGTTGATCATTCAACAACTTTTGCAAGAAAACAAGCACGCATCCAAGAGAGACATTTACTACATTAATGTTTCTAGCCATTAAGCTCATTGTGAACAATATTATATGTGTATTCTCTACATTGCCTAGTATTTTCAGACAATCCATCAGCCATAGTTTTTGAATTGTTAGTCAGAAGATGTTGAAGAAGTTGATTAAAGGAATGTGTATGTATTGTTAATTCAATAAAATGATTTTTGTTTAACAATTTAAAAAATATTTTTTAATTGGTGTAATTCAAAAAAATTTAAATAAAATTAATTTCATATAAATTATTTGTTTACAGTACAAACAAAAGCGTGCCAAAAAACCGTAACAAGATTTTTTGCCAGAAACTGTGCCAAAAAGCTTGAAAAAATATAATATATAAAATCGTGCCAAAAAACCGTGCCAAATACTGAACCAATAAAATCGTGCCAAAACCGTGCCAAATATGGAACCAAAGTCCGTGCCAAAAATCAATGGTGATATGTGGCACAATAGTAAAAAAAAAGGTGCCAAAAACAGTGACAAAATTTGGCACCGTATAAAAAGACGGTGCCAAAATTTATTTATGACCAGTGGCGGAGGGAGGGAGGGGCAAGGGGGTGCTTGAGCACCCCCTTGGCCCTGGGAGTCACTTTACAATTTAGGAAGGCTGAGGGCGGTGCCACTGTTCAAGCACCCCTTGGGCCCCTTAGCTTTGAGGCTTCAAATGCAAAAAGGCAACATTTTTACTAGTTGCTGCCGAGGCCAGCTGGTTGTAAACTTATATATTTTTTTTAATTCATCTCCTAGGTGGCTAGGTAGCTAGGCATCAAATGTAAAAGGCAGCATGAGCATCCAATGTTTCACAATAATTGAGTAGATATTTGCACAAATCTCAAAGTAAACCCAAGCATCCAATGGCCACAATATAGACTTACCATTGGCTTAGCCACTTAAGAATCATGGATTCACTTCACGATTCGAGGATTAAGGAAATAATTCATCTTCAACAATTTGACTTTTTAGGGCAATTGAGCAAAACTCGACAAAAGCCACCACCGACCACCAGGCGCCCGAGCAAAATCTTCATTAGTTTCATAGTTTGGATTCTTTGGAGTTTGGAACTTGGAAGTAAATTTCTAAAACCAAGCTTGAAGCAACTAAGCAAGTTAAGTTGGTAAGTTTGAATACTCAATTAGTCAATTTCTCATTTTTCTTTTTTCATTCACAACTCATCGAACTCGGTGAACTCACAACTCCTGAAGTTGGCAAGTTGCTATATATCTTCAAGACTTCATCAGGAAATTAGAAGACCATCTTTTGTTATGAATCTTATACAACATTTCAATGGTTAAGAAACTCAATATTATAATGTACTTATGTACACACTACACACTAGGTCCAGGAAGACACAAAGTCACAAATCAATGAAATGAATCATTTATCTTTCTTAAGAAACTCAATTATATAACTTTCGACTTAGTTGCAGGCTTACAACATGCCACTATGCCATCATTACTTTGATGTAAAAACTAAAAAGAGATTTTATTAGAGGATTTTGGTATTTCGGATATGTGGGCAATGTTTTCTTAGAAAATTAGCAATTGATTTTTGGCATGCTATTTTTGTTTATCTTGTTTTGTAATTTTTGGCAGATTCTTGATATTGAAGGTTTGGAATTTATTTTTGTGCCATGAGAGATTTTGGGGAGCAAATGTAGGCTTTTATTTTTGTGCCATGAGACTAATTGCATTCAAACGGTATTTATTCCAATTAGAGTCATTAGGCTAATTCACATTCATAATGATTTATTCCAATTATACTAATTCACATACTTGTGAAATTTTCCCAGGTACTTTGCTTGAGCTTCCAGCTCTCATTGGATTTTGGGGTTATCTCTTCCAAATCATCTGTTTTCTCAACCCTATTGTCGATTGACTTCATTGCCACTATTTAGGTAAGGTTTTTTTAAAAATAAATTTTAGTTTTTATGATTTTATTAATTATGTTATTTGTTACTTATGATTTTAATTGAGTTTAGTTTTTTTCTAATTATATTATTTGTTGCTTTAGGTTTTAATTTCTTATTGAATTAATTATTATATATATATATATATATATAGATATGGAGAGGTTTTTTAAACCTAAAATGAAAAGTTGTGAATTGGGAACATATATTTCTTCTGAAGCTAACCTTTGGAGCACAAAAGAGAACTCGATGTTGAGTTTAGTCCGGATGATATTATTCGCGATCACGGAATTCGCCAACCAATTGAAAGAGTATGATGTGGGTATTAGAGATCAAGTTCGAAGATCATATTTATTGAAAGGCCCATGCCAACCAACGGGATATGACTTCCCCAAAAAACAACAAGGAAAAGAAATACGACGCTTTCAAGAAGTGTGGTTTCAAAAGTATGATTGGTTGGAATATAGTGTGGCAAAAGATGAAGCCTATTGTTTTTATTGTTATCTTTTCAGGCAAGATAGAAGTGAAAAGGGAGCTAGTGATATTTTTACAAGAAAAGGATTTTCTAATTGGAGAAAAGCACTTGAGGCCTTTAATCAACATGTAGGTCCAGTAAATAGTGCACATAATGATGCTAGACGGCATTGTGAAGATTTTAAAAATCAGAGGCAAAGTGTGTCACACGTGTTATCTTCTCATGGGCGTCAAATGGAGATCGATTATCGCTCTCGTCTAACAGCTGTTCTAGATGTTATACGAATTCTTTTGGTACAAGGTCTTGCATTCCGTGGTCATAACGAGTCTTCAAGTTCTAAAAATAAGGGGAACTTTCTGGAGATACTCAATTGGTATGCAAAAAGGGTTGAGAAGGTTGGGAATGTTATTAATGAAAATGCTCCTGGGAATAATCAATTAACTTCTCCAATGATTCAAAAACAACTGGTGAATGCATGTGCTGCAGAAACGACATTAGCAATTATTAATGAAATTGGTGATAGTAATTTCTCACTAATGGTTGATGAGTCTCGGGATAAATCAATAAAAGAGCAAATGGCAGTCATTTTGAGGTTTGTGAACAAGCAAGGTCAGGTTGTTGAAAGATTTCTTGCGATTCAGCATGTAACTGACACTTTAGCATTTTCTCTAAAAGTAACTTTAGATGAATTATTTGCTCGTCATGGTCTATCAATTTCAAAATTGAGAGGACAAGGGTATGATGGAGCCTCAAATATGAGAGGAGAATTTAATGGTCTGAAGACATTGATTTTAAAGAAAAATCCTTTTGCATTTTATATCCACTGCTTCGCCCACCAACTGCAATTAGTAGTTGTTTCTGTTGCCAAGGGTATTCTGGTTGTTTCTGATTTTTTTTGTTATACAAATATGATTGTGAATATTGTGGGTGCGTCATGTAAAAGAAAAGATGCATTGCTTCAAACACATCATCAAAAAATTGTTGAAAGATTAGAGACTGGTGAGATTTTTTCAGGAAAAGGAAAGCATCAAGAGACAAATCTTGCAAAAGCAGGAGATACTCGTTGGGGTTCACATTTTACAACTTTGATTCGTCTCCTGACAATGTGGGAATCAGTTTTGGAGGTGTTACAAAATGTGTGTCAAGATGGATCAATTGCAGATCAAAAAGGTTTGGCATCAAGTTTGATTAGTAAAATGGAGAGCTTTGAGTTTGTCTTTGTCTTGCATTTGATGATGAAAGTGTTGGGGATCACAAATGAATTATCAAATGCTTTACAACAGAAAGATCAAAATATTGTTAATGCAATGGCATTAATTGATCTTGTAAAAAGATCGTATTCAAGATTTAAGGGATATGAGATGGGATGAGTTATTAGAAGAGGTTGAAGTTTTTTGTGATAGAATGTATATTCGATTGCCTAACATGGAAGATAAAATACCCGATTCGAGAGTCGTTCTAGGCGTGAAGGGCAGTGGATTACTTATTATCATCATTATCATGCAGAGATTTTTATTGCAGTTATTGATTTAATTGGCATTGAGATGAATAATCGGTTCACAGAGACAACTACAGAGTTACTAACTTGCATATCATGTCTTGATCCAAGAAACTCATTTTCCAGATTCCATCATGGCAAGCTACTTCGTCTTGCAGAAATTTATTATGATGATTTTTCTATTCAAGATCTTCAAGTTCTAAAAGAGCAACTTCACACATACATTCATGATGTTAGAAGATGTTCTGATTTTGTTGAATGTGATGATCTTGCAAGTCTTGGTGTGAAACTAGTTGAAAGTAGAAAGCATTTGGTATTTCCGTTGGTTTATCGCCTTATTGAATTGGCTTTGATCTTCACCGGTATACATGACATCGAGTTGAAAGATCCTTCTCGGCCATGAATATCATCAAAACCGATTTGCGTAATAAGATAGGAGATGAATGGTTGAATGATATGATGATATGTTATATCGAGCATCAAGTGTTTGAAACAATTGATGATGAAGCTATTTTTGATTCGATTTCGAGAATATGTCAAAACCGAAGGATTCAACTCCCACTTCATTAGTGGTATGTATATTTTTATATTTTTTAAAAATTAATTAGTATAATTTTAAATTTGGATTAATATAATTACTTTTTTCAATTTATTTTTTAGGTTGAACTCAGCACCCCCTTGAATTTATGTCTGGTTCCGCCACTGTTTATGACCATTCTATAGGCACGGTTATTTTTCTGTGCTAAATACCATGCCAAAGTCAATTTGGCATGGTTTTTAAACTCATTTCCGTGCCAATTTTATCGTGCCGATTTAAGATTTTTCTTGTAGTGATGTCAGGCGCCTGGAACTTGCTTTCATATCTTGGGAGGGAGATAGTAATAGCATTTTGAATGTCTCAATGTTCCTACCTTTCCAAGAACTGCAAGGCCTTAATTTATCACTCAACAGTTTCAACAGTTGCATCCCTAGTGATTGTTTTGGGAGTCTAGCAGAATTGGACAACCTCCAGCACTTGGATTTCTCGTATAATAATTTTTACTTTATTAATGGTCCTATTATATATGCATGTGTTCATTCTGTTCTACATTTCTGTTGTTGTTTCTACTTTCTGGATTTCTCATTTTCTTTGTTATTCTAATGTTCTTCATTTCTGTGTATACAGCATCCAATACCACACCAAAGTTGAGCAAGCTTGAATACTTGGAATTGTCCTATAACCAATTAAATGGAAGCATTGTTCCATATTTGATTGGGCTATCTTCGCTCAAGGCTCTTTCTCTGCGATGGAATATTATGGGAGGTGGACTTCCTTTCAAAGGTAACGTGCATGTTCATGTATTTAAAGGTTATAAAAATTTAAGTGATAATAATGCAAAATCATTGATATTGACAAATACATATTTGTAGCTTATTTATTTAGTAATTATTATATTCTGTGCAAATCTTATTTTATTAAAAGAGATTTAGGTAAAAAACAGACTTAGGATTCTTTGTCATCATATATGTATATATATATTCTTCATGTTTGTGTACGTGCACAACATCCAATGCCATGTCAAAGTTGAGCAGGCTTACATACATGGATTTGTCCCACAATTTGTTAAATGAAAATTTATTTTATAATCTTCTATCAAGACTTCTATCTTGATGAGAATAATATTGGTGGTGGACTTCCTCTCAATGGTAATAACTTCTTGTGTTTAAAGGATAAAAAATTAAAATAAGAATAAAAATTAAATCATTGATATCGATAAATAAATAATTGTACCTTATTTATTTAATTAGTAATGACATTCTACGCAAATCTCCTCCCTCGGAAAGGATAGGGAGAAAAAAAAACCAAATTTAATGGAGATGATAGCAGGGAGGGTTTGCAAAGGAGAACTATACTTGACTCCTACAACTGCCGCATTTAAAATTCCCCCACTTTTAAATAGAAGTGAGATTTGATCTTTTGTGAGGATACTATTCTTTTGTCATTTTTCTTTTGATTTTTCTAATGCTCTTCATGTGCCTGTGTACAATATCCAATGCCAAGTTAAAGTTGAGTAAACTTAAATACTTAGATTTGTCCCACAACCACTTTTTTTTTAAAAAAAATAATAGGCGACATGTGCCCTTTTTCATAAATAGAGCCCGAATGTATAGTGTATGTACTATACAGTACATGAATAATATAAGAATATGGTCACTTACATAAAAGTAATTTTTTTTCCATATTTATTTGGACTATCTTCTCTCAAGGCAGCTTTTATCTAGATGGGAATTAATAACATGTGTGGTAGAGTACTTTTCCTCTTGAGGTAACTTATTCTTATTTTTTAAATTGTATAAAAAAATAAATTAAAAATTACATTGATATTTAATCAAAATCATTGATATTGGCAAATAAATAACTGTATCTTATTTATTTGATAATTATATATTTTTAAATGTTCTTCATTTACGTAGTGTTCATATCATTCATATAATGTTTCACTGTCTTTATTAAATATCTCTCCCTCAGCGAGTCTTGTTCCATGATCTTCGTTCATATATTGTTCACTTTAGGATTCTTATACTATTTTTCATCTATGCAAATATCCATGCATCCAGGTTTCAGATCTTCGTTTATATTCATAAAAAGAGTGCTTGTACGTCTATTATTCATAAATAAATAAATTTTTAAATACAGCTGTTCACCGGGATTACTATACTATTCTTATCTGTACATATCTTTCGTACATCCGGGTTCCAAAGTCTTTATTTAGTATTGTTTATATTCATAAAAAAGTGACATGTAGTCTATTATTAAAAATAAAAAAATATTTACGTATTATACGTTATCTGAGTGCCACACTGAAGTTGAGCAAGCTTAAATACTTGGATTTGTCCTACAACCAGTTAAATGAAAGCATTGTTCCATATTTAGTTGGCCTAGCTTCTCCCAAGGCTCTTTATTTGGATGGGAATAACATGGGTGGTAGACTTCCTCTTGAAGGTAACTTATTTGTATTAACAAAAGGTTATTTATACAAATATTAATACAAACAAATCCACATCACATTATTTCAGTCATGTTTCTAAAATAAGAAACATTCTATATCACATCTTTTCAATAATGTTACTAGAATAAGAAACATTCTATATTGATTCTTTACATATCCGCCTCCCATCACTTTTTTATTTAGGAAAAGGCATATCCAAGCAACCAAACATCATGGCAAGGTGGCCAATGTGGGAATTGAGGATAGATCCCACCTTATTCCTAATTTTTAGTATATCAATATTATTGTTTCTTGATCTACTTCTTAAAAAATGTTTTCCATGGGACATGCATGGTTGCGTATCCTTACTGGTAATCATATAATTCACCAAAGTAAAAAGCCTTGAGTGAAAGTTTTTCTTTTCTTTTGTTTTTTCTCACCTTTTGGCATGTATCATTAATTTAAAGACAACTTTCTCATTCTTCGAAATTGCACAATAGTCTATAAACCAATGCCATTTTCTTCTGTTATTGTCATGCATCTACACTTAATTACAAGAAAATCCTAGATTATTCTAGAATTCATGGACCAAAATTGAGCTTTTACCCTAGAAATACAAGGTTTCATTAAAGTTCAACTAGAATTATGATCACTTTAATCTTGACAGTACACCTAAAAACTATTGTCAATTTTGCAAGCATTTTACATTGTTTTTATAGCTAGTATTTTTGTTTTTTGATTTAATTTACATCTATTGATTCATTACGATGAGATTATCATTTGAAAATATATATTATTTATTTATTTTTCTATCAGGATTGATGCAAAGATAAAAGAATCTTGAAGTGTTAAGCATTGGTCGCAATAATTTAAGTGGAGATATTTCATCGTGTCTTCAGTATCTACCATCTTTCAGTTATTTTGATATCTCCTACAACCAATTTCGAATGCCTTTCCTATGACTATCATTGGAAACCTTACAAAACTCAAGTATGCCTTCTTTTCAAACAATTACTTTAGAGGTGTTATCTCAATAGCTAAATTTGCTCACAATACTGGGGTTAAGGTGTTAGATTTTTCTGATAATAATCAGTTAGAGGTCCAACTTGAATATGTAGGGTTGATGCCATCATTTCAACTTGATGGTATTTTCTTATCCGGTTGCATTGTTAATAAAGGGTCTAGCTCAATTCCCATGTTTTTGTCCACTCAGTATCAAATAAAATATATTGATCTTTCTAACAATAACCTCAAAGGCAATATTCCAACATGGCTTTTTCAAAATAGAACTAATCTAATTTATCTTAATTTAAGGAATAATTCATTGACTGGATCACTGATATTCCCTTCACATCTCAAAACAAATTTGTTATGGTTTGATGTATCCAACAATAAACTCGTCGGAGAAATACCTTTGAGGATTGACAATATGATTCCTAGTATAAAATATTTGAATATGTCGAATAATTACTTGCGAGGAGTCATCCCTTTCTCATTTAAAAATTTGAGCAAACTATATTACCTAGACTTATCAAATAACAAGTTATCAGGACAAATTTCTAATTCTATTGATTATTTAGATAATCTTTTAATTCTAGACTTAGCTGAGAACAATTTTCAAGGAAATATATTTAAAAACAATTCTAGCCTACGTCTTCTATTTAGTTTTGTTGTCAATAAGAATCAATTAATTGGAGAAATCCCACGCAGTATTTGCAAGATGGTTAATCTTCTAATCATAGATATCAGTGAAAATCAATTGTCTGGCACGTTGCCTAGTTGTATGAACAACCTTCATACCCTTGGGGCCTTTCACGTTGGAGGAAATAGTTTAGAAGGAAGTATACCATCTGAATTTTGTGGTTTTCAAATGCTTTATTCCTTGGATCTCTCTCACAATCATTTATCCGGTTTATTTCCATCGTGCTTCAACTTGACTAGCTTGTGGTATTTGAATGTAAAGGATAATAACCTCACAGGCCCCATTCCAAGTGCTTTATCTGGCAACAGTTTGGAAATACTAGACATGGGAAACAACCATTTTGTTGGTAATATACCTAATTGGATAGGCACCTTTCCAATATGTAAAGATATTCTCTTTGAAAGGAAACCATTTTAAAGGACCAATCCCAAAACAAATATGCGACTTAAAAAATCTTCGCATATTAGACTTTTCTCAAAACAATTTATCAGGAAATGTTCCTGCATGCATTCATAATATGGGCCGTGATTTGGCATCTTACATCGTCTTGCGGGATATTCAATCTTCCAACTCTGGGCTGATTATTCCCAATATTGTGAATCACATCTCTGATATGCCTTACGATGAGCAAATATTGTCCTTTCCTATTCAATATATCGATTTTGCAACAAAAGAGAGATCATATAGTTACAAAGGTGATATCATCAACTACTTATCTGGGCTAGATTTGTCTAGCAACAAATTGGTTGGTTGGATCCCAATGGAGATCGGCAACATGACATGGCTCCGAGCATTAAATTTGTCCAACAACATGTTTTATGGTCCAATACCTAATACATTGTCCAAGCTAACAGAGATTGAAAGTTTAGATCTCTCACACAACATGGTAGAAGGAAGCATTCCTTCACAACTTGCAAAGTTGCATTTCATTGAATCTTTCTTAGTGGCATATAACAACCTCTCTGGCCCAGCACTTGGGATGGTTGGACAATTTATCACATTCGATGAGAAAAGCTACGAGGGGAATCCTTATCTTTGTGGCCCTCCTTTAGTGAAGAGTTGCAATAATATATCATCACCACAACAAAATCAAGTTAAAGATGATCACAGAAATGAAGAAACAATGGAGCGCCTTATAACTGTTAGAGAGTGAGAGGAAGAGAGAAATGCTTGAACCATTGATCTCAATGGACAAGCTCATGTATAAATAGATGATGAAGTGTACAGGTACGTATAGTGTACAAGGTCTATACTCAGGATATACATACACATATATACATGTATCTAACAATAACCATAGCAATTTTTGCTTTGGGTTTCATTATGAGCTTCTGGGGATGGGTGGCTCTTCTATTTTTTAAGAGAAGTTGGCAGTATTCTTTCTTTCTAACAGTGGATGAGTACATGGAAGATATTGTTCATATGGTTAGAAACCTTCTGGCAAAGATCAAATCGTGTTGGTAGGCATTAATTGTTATATATTTTAGTACTTGGATTGTGGTCTATTGTGTTTTGTTTTTTGTTTTTTTTTTCATTTTTCTATCTGAACCGTTAATCACTCAGGTGGTTTGGGATGGCCTTTTTATGTTGTTTCCCTGTGTATTATTGTTGCTTGTCTTGTGTAGCTATCTACGCTTTTAATAAATGCTTGTTGTTTATCCCATTATCCAAAAGAAATAAACAAATTAGTGGGTTTCATGTTTTTATTCTCAAGACACATTGGCTAACAAAAGGACTGAGTTATTCATAATGTCTTGCAATTAATTGAACTCGTCAATTCAAGGAAATTCTCAACTATGTAATTAAGAAAAATATGTTAATTGGATCAAAATATAGTAAAGTTATGAAAGATTCAAAATTTTGTTGGATGATCAATTGTTTTGGATCTAATGCGAAGTAAATTATTTAAGTTCATCTTAAGTTTAGGAATTTAATTAGTAATATATCTTTAACTCATAAAAATAGCTAATAATTCCATATATATTAATTTGGATTAGTAGATTGGCGAGCATCAAATTAATTATAAGTGAGATAATATATTAATAAAGCACACCCAGTAGGTGAGGCTTATTAGAAATGTTAGCTTCCCTGCAGCTCAAAACCATCATATATATAGAACTCAACAATCTTCAATTCATGTACATTTTAATTTTGATATCAATTTTTGTATAATCAATTCAATGCTGTTTAGTATCATAGATGGTTCATATATCAATAGTTGTTTGAGTTATCAATAACTAAGTTTAATGTTCATCATATTGCTTACTTTAACAAATTATCTCAATTCAGATATTTGGTTTCTTATTCATTATCTCTGTTTTTCATCTAAATAAAACTTGTGTTAAATTAGCATGCTTACATGATGAGTCAGTTTTCAGATGTCATACGTACATAAGAAATGAACTAATAATCAATTTCAATATGTTGGACTCATTAAATAGTATTTTGATTGCAAATTTAACAATACAAGACAGTGAAACTGGAGATGGATCAACCATATTAACAAATCTATGTGGCTGCAACTGCGCATTATCATTACGAAAAGTAGTTATAATGGAGGCATATTCACTACAAGACATTATTCCAAAGCTTGAAGTCTGAAGAACTTCATAGATGATTGATATTTAAATTAAAAAGCCTGTTTAATATCTCATCAACATAAAGAGTAAAAATAAAGCAAACAGTAAAAAACATTGAAGAAACAAAAACAATCAGCGACTTTAAAATACCTTACTTAGATCAGATCTTTCCAGAAGCTGAAGCAGAGAATTAAGAAAAGCATTCCACACTCTCGGACAAGCTGAAATAGTAATGATCTAAAGAGCAAACCAAAAGAGGCAACTTTGTTTCTGGCTAACAAATTATTGAATCTAAAAGGGACTGCCTCTTTCTCCAGAAATAAATAAATAAGGACTGCCTCACTTTGTGAGCTATCGAGTGCATAGATAAGTGGCACCAGACTTCTCTTGAAGAAGAAGTAGAGCCATCCATCCCCTCAAAAAGCCAATGATGAAAGCCAATGTAAAAGATGCGAAGAAATAAAGATTATCAATTGTTTCTTCATTTCCATCATCATCTTCTACCTCACCTTGTTGCGGTGATGGCAGCGGAGTGCAATTCTTTATCAATGGTGGACCCTGCAAAAGATATCGGGTTTCCCCTCATAGCTGCTTTCATCAAATGTATGTTGGTGCGAGACCCTTCCTAGTGTAGGACCCGAGAGAGTTTTGTTGTATGCCACTAAGAAGGCCTTTATCAAATATAGCTCTGCTAATTGTGCAGGTATACTTCACATCCGTCAACATGTTACGGGGAGATATCTAAACTTTCAATATCATCAACCTTGATAATGCTATCGGAAGGGTGGACAGAAAGTTGATTGTTAGATAAATTCAAAGCTATAGCCAACTCATATTGCCCATCTCCATTGGTATCTTACCTACAAGTTGGTTGCACGACAAGTCTAGTCGAGAAAAAATAGTTAATGGTCGCCCCTTGTAAATGTATGATACTGCTGCATCTCAAAGTCAATGTCTTCAACTCGATTATTGTAGAGATAACCACTATAATGACTTGCTTGGAAAAATACCTTTATAAGAGGAAAGATTGCCTGAGATTATTCCCGGTGTTAATTTTCCACGGGAATAATATCATCAGCTCTCAATGTCCCATATTGTGGAAACATGAAGGTATTTGTTGGAAGAAATTGTTATGAGAAAGGTCTAGATGTCAGAAAATATTTCAAGTTGCATATCGATATTGGTCACGTAAATGATTTCCTTTCAAAGAAGTATCTTGAGGTTTAGGATAGCTCCTTATCCAACTAGAGATATCCTCATTCATTGTTTCCTATGTCTAATATTTTCCAAGGGTTTGCTGACATAGCTCTTGGAATTAAACACAGTCAGTGAGATTATCATTTAATTTGAGGCGAGTCAAGTTAGGCGAGTTGAAGCAAGATGGAATTTCCAGAAGAAATGATTTCTAGAAAGATCTAAAGTATTGAAGAAGAGTAATTGCATAACTCATTGAGTAATTGGCCTTCGGATTATTTTCCTCCGACATTAAGGATGATGAGAAAAAGGAACAACTAAGCGATTTCGAGACAGATTGGTTTTCACTTATATCTCAAAGCATTTAGCCTATTAAAGCAAGATAGCTTGAAATTTCTAGCGAATCGATTGTCATTCATAGCGGAGAAGATAGTGAAGCTAAGTTTTGAGTTCTCTGGTAGTAGTTTTCCATGAAAATTTGTTTTTAGACAAGTCTAATATATCGAGTTGGTGTAGACCTCCAGTGGAATCGGATGGTTGTCCTAAGAAATTGTTATTTGACAAGTCTAAATGTGTGTGGGTGATGAATATAGAAAATGAGGAGGAATGGCACCTTGCAACAAATTGCGAGAAATATTCAAGTATGACTCAAGTTAGGATAGTGAGAAGCCAAAGCTCACGAATTTCTCGAGATGAGTTTGATTGTAAGATAAATGAAGCCACAACAAATGTATTTCGACGTGAGATGGAAAGACAAGTTGTCCTGTCAAAGAATTGTTATGGAAATCGAGGAAGCTCAGATGAATCTTGATGCTCAAACAACCATGTGAAATATCACCGTATTCATGTTGCTATTAGAAAGATCGATGTATCGAATATAATGCTAAGAGGACAAGAAAGTGAGAATAGAACTATTGACGATGCAATTTTGCTAATATGATACCATCAATTAAATGATGGTAGCAATGATGGATGTCAGTTTGGACTTCAAACCAATTATTGTTTGAAAGGTCAATAGTTTTGAGTTTGGTGTGATTAACAAGTGAACTAATTGGGAAAAGTGCCTTGAAATTATTATCATTGAAGAAAACATATTCAAGCATGGTAAGATATCATGGCTAAAGGGAAATGAGTTTTTAATTGATTGTGGAAATAACATTTTAGGGACGAAAGATATCCTAGAGCAAAGGAGTCTTCATTCAACGTTAAAACTAAGGTCCAACTCTTTGAAGTTCTTTGTCTTGCACATCATCAAAAATATAATAGCGAAAAACGCTTAACGCGTTGAGGCATTTTAATTAGAAATAAATTTAACCCAAAAGAACAAAGGAAACATTATCACGTTAATTTGGAGGAAATCATCTCTTACCTTGCAAGGAAGGTGCCATTGGACTTTGTTCCATGTGAAGATAAGACTTTGGTGAGTTCCATTCATTTCCTCCCATGGATGGAATGTCTCCACTAAATTCATTCGAACTCAAATCCAACACTACAAGTTTGTTTAATCTGCTCAACTCTATGAAAAGACCAAAATGTCAAAATAGTTTCAGGTTCTCACTTTATCAAAAGTTATCTTAGTTTCCAATCTTGAAAATTACTTAAGGTGTTAATATGAAAAACTCTTTTTGATGATTAGCGAGTAAATAGTAATAAAACTATGAAGCTAATATAAAGTACACTATTAGAGAATCCTTGTACTCAAATTTACGCAGTTATAGGATCTCAATCAATCACCAATAATCTTGTTATTCGATGTATGTATTGTGTAATTAGTTGTAATCTCTTAATTATAGGATAGTTTTCTATCTTTGTAGCAACCTCACTTAATCAGTATTGTATAAATATATCATATGAGATGCGGTAGAAATGTGAGCCATTCTTTTCAATATCCTTTTCTATATTTTCATCACTTGGTATCGAAAAGGCCCTAATCTTTCTTTCCCAACATCTTTCTCTCTATTCAATGGCTAACTGCTTTGCCTCCTCTTCACCAGCGATCCTATCTCCCTGTCGCAGCCACCGGGATCCTCACCATCGCCCTCCTGCCTGTCAATCTCTCCAACATTGCAGATTTAATCAACTTAACCAATTATCTTGCATGGAGGCTTCAAAGTCCAATCATGGCAGAGGGTTGTGAGTCTTTATCACTTTCTTGATGGCACTCATCTCCTGCGCTACGCCGTTCTGTCAATGTGAGGTGTTACATCCTCTGTCCGGCATATACCACCACGTGGAAGCGTCAAAGGTCGTCTCATCTTTAGCTGGCTGCTTCTTGGTAGCTCTCTACTGTTTCATTGCAACCACTTGTGCACTTGCACGCCACTTCTACTCTTGATGCATGGCAGAGCCTTAGCTCGAGACCTATGCGAAGCCATCTTGTGGTCATATTAAACAAGCTGAGACTCAGGTTCAAACAGTAATGTTCCCAGGGCTCCCACATCGATTGGTGACTATATGAAAACCATCAAAATTCATGCTGATAAACTTGCTCTTATTGGAAGCTTTGTTGATAGGAAGAGGATCTTATTGATCATGTTCTTGAGGGACTCTGTGATGAGTACAAATCCGTCATTGATCGATCAACGCTAGTGATACGTCCAATTTCCTTTTTGAACTCCATGATAAACTCCTTAACCAAAAGCTTCTCTTCAACTACCTCACCTTCTCCTCTATCACTACCCGACAGCGTAAATCTTGCTGTTTTCGGAATCATCCAAATAGGCATTCACAATCCCAATAGTCCGCCCTACCACAATATATTCTTCTCGGATTAGCGCCAACCCAAACCTTATTTGGGACTGTTGTCAAGCCTAATTGTTCATGGACACATTGCTAAGCGGTGCCCGATGTTTCGACTGTCCTCTCAACAATCAACAATCTCGCCCTCAAGGCTCTCGGGTCTCGTCCCTTCCCTCGGCATCCACAAGCCCATCATCTTGTCCTCGGCACACCTCTACTCCTACATGGCTCTTTGGATAGTGGTGCATCTCACCATGTTACATCGACTGAGCAATCTCTCGGCTTCATTAGTTCGGTATCGAGATCTGATGATGTCCTGATTGGTGATGGATCGGCTCTTCCCATCACTCATACTGGTTCTACCACCATCCCTACTTCCTTTCGCACCTTTGCTCTACAAAATGTCCTTTATGTACCCTCCATGAAAAAGAACTTAATTTCCATTTATCAATTTTGCACTACTAACCATGTTTCTAATGAATTCTCCCCTCTGCTTTTCAGGTGAAGGATCTCAACACGGGGGCAATCCTTTTGACGGGAGAAT
>NW_024087308.1:0-39277 GCF_009730915.1 Dioscorea cayenensis subsp. rotundata
ATCATGGGTGGTAGCTCTTTCCTCCCCACATGCACAACTAAACACTATTTTTTTGAATTAACACAAGAAACAACTATAACTAGTCCCTTTAACAATGAACATGAGTTTCCAAAAGAATTTGATGAGCAAGTGGTGCAACAAGTGTCAATCGGGAAAAAATTCCTAGAAATTCAAGCTAAAACTAGAGCATGAGAACATTCAATGTTAAAAAGTCTCCTACACACAAGAATACACTCATTGCAACTAAGGTGAACCGCCATTGGCTATGTGAACATGTATGATAATAAAAATTAAGAATAAAAGATGTGTGCACTATGAAACTCCCCCCCACACTTAAGTTGTACATTGTCCCCAATGTAAACATGCAAGCTCACTCATAATAGATATCAATCAAGAACAAATGTGGGAGAAGCAATCAAAACAATACTCCCCTGACTCCTAGTGTTGCATTTGATGTAGCTAAATTCTTGGGAGTGATGTTCCAACGGGTTGTGAAGCACACACGGCCAAGTGACCAATGCACCTTGACCGTGTCCATGACTAGTCCTCAATTCCCATACTGACAAGACCATCTGCACGCATACACAAGGGGTTCAGTGAAGCTTAATAAAACAAAAACACTCAAGTATATAAAAGATAGAACAAAAAATACAACTTGTGAGAAAACGATAATAGACTCAGAAGGAAAGTCCTTTCTAAGGGTAAAAATCCAAAATGAAATGCAAGTCAAGAAATAAAAATCAAATCAAGTGTCAGTGTCATACTCTGGCTCTACTACTGATGTTGCTGCCGGATAATTGAATGGCGCTGGTGGAGCGTGTGAGGATGATGAGGTAGCATCTCGCTCAAGGATCTGCTGTAATGTGTCAAAATGCTCCATGAACTCTGTGTACTGTGCAGACTCTATCGCACCAATCTCTGCTATCTCTGCCCGTGCCTTGTCAATCTCGGTCCGTATCACCCCCCACAGTGCTCTCGAGCCTCTCAAAATGATCATGTGCTCGAGAGGGTAAAAACATGGCCACTAGGGGTGGATCATTTGCTATAGGAGGTGCGTCAGTCTCCATCAGCATCGGCTGAGGCTCGGGGGTAGGCTGAGAAGCCTCGGCATCATCACCCTCATCCTTCGCTATCTCTGGAGTGGGTAGAACCAAAGCGTATACTCCTGACTGCACTCTCCGTACCATCCCCATCAATCTCAGTGTCTCCATGCCCAAGGGAGCAGGTATAGTCACCTTCTCAGCCCCTCTGATTGCGTCAAGTAAGCCCATACCAACAACAAGTCTTGTGATATAGGGGCCTGAGAAAATTACTCCAAGTCTGGCATACTATTCCTGGTGTCGTATATACTGTGCCAGGATATGCCCCAAGTGTATAGGTGTACGTCACACCATCAAGTACAAATATAAAACCTCCTATCGGCTAAGCACACCAGTACTGTCGCCTCGCCCGCTCACTGATCTACTCAGAACAGTGTGAATGTATCTGTAACTCGGGTGGGAGAGGCAATTAGCTTTTGAACCCCAGGCTCGTACTACCCCTGTTCACATAATATGGTGTACGCACGCTGCAGAGTCAAACTCCCAGGACAATCTGTAGGCAGCTGCTCATACTCCTCTGTCTAAGTATAAGCCGTATCATATAACTCCATCAAGATCAAAAATTGAGTCATGCTCAAGCTATGATGCTGTCTGAGGGCTCTGAACTGAATAGCACCAATGCTGTCAAAACTGGAGTATGAGCGATCAAACTCGAATGAGGCTAGCACCTCGAGCGTCAGTGTGTGGATGGCACGATCTCTGATCGATAGTAAATGGTAGCCGCCAACCGCAAGCATGCCCTTGATCTCATCTACCATAGCCTCTCCTAACTGAATCTCTCTGAGTGTGCTTATCGCTTCCCCGCAAGTGTACGGGATCACCAAGTAATACCTCGTGCGAAGACACGAGGATCGTATTCCACGGGGCTAAGGATCTCCTATTACTCCTTCTCGAGCTATTATCTAGCCTACGAACTCAAGTGAAGGGATTTACTCTATTAAATGTAACTAAAACTAAACACAAGATTTGCTAACAAATTAGAGAGAACAAGCAATAAGCAAGCAAGAGAATCAATGAAGCGCAAAGGCCTATGGATGTGGATCCCCTTGAGGGGTTATCATGCAACATGGATGATGATTAAAAGGTGCAAGGGTAAAATGGACCATGAGATTCCAAGATTAGAACAACCCCAATTTCTCGGCGATTGAACCCTAATCCCATACAAACATAGATAGGAATTTCTTCCAAATCCACATTCCTACGATTGCATTAAGTACAAGGAAATCTCGCTTAGGAGTAAACATACTCTTCTTCGGATTAAACCTACATGGAGGGCTACCAAACACCCAATTTCTCGGCATGATGATACAAGTATCCCCTTCTAATCCATTCATGACCTAATACATGTGAGCAAGTCACATCTACATGCATCATTCATAAAAGAGCTATGGATTTCTCCTTGGTGTAGCACTTAGCATGAAAACAATGGATTAGATCTCAAAATTACCTAAGCATAGAATTGACAAGTAATCATCCAAAATACATGATAAAACCCCCCAAGGTTCACCAACACCCGGTGGCCTTGTGGGTCTAGTGTGTCATCATCTCATAACAAAGCATACAATCAAGAAAAATATGAAACAAAGACATAGTATGACACTCCCTAGATGAAATGGTGAAGGATGAGGTGAGAATATGCCGAATGACGCTTCCCCCATGAAAGGAATGCTGAATGACGCTTCCTCTAGCCACGGTTCTCCTTCCCTCAAGTCGTGATCAATCTCCCCTTGAATGATGTTGCCTTCTTGCCTTGAGAGCTTTGGACCTTGGGCTTGAATGATCTTCTAGCTTTCTTGCCCTTCTTATCCTCCCCAAGGTCGCCCAAAATCTCCCAAGTGGTCTCCCAAAAATCAGCCAGCAAAAGGTTTTGTCTTCAGCCCTAAAAGTGAATATTTATACCCCCCTGAGGCATACGGGTCGTATGGGAGTTGTATGGGGTCATATAGCACTCAAAAACCCTAGATTCATGTTTCAAAAGGGGTGCATACGGCCTCCATACGACCCCGTATACTGGGTAGTATTGAAATCTGGGCAGAACACCAAATCAATCCACTTCTACAGTGCATACGGCCCCCATATTGGGTAGTATTGGGGTGGTATGAAATTCCTGTTTTCTTCTTTTTTTGTCCAAATGATATCTTCTTGTTCTCCATGGCTTCCATATGCCCTACAAAGCAAATAATAGACGATTAAGCACGAAACGGGCATCAAACCTCACAAAATACATTCAAAGTGCGTACGATATATATATGAAAACACCTACATTTAGACACTTATCAAACATCCCCACACTTAAGCGTTGCTTGTCCCCAAGCAAACAACTCATGAAAAACAAAGAGACTGAGAAGTGGCTAAATGCAATACCTCTGGCTCAAGCAAATATAAGATTCCAAAAGCAATGGATAATGAAACATAGATGTTGAGTTATAGTCAATAAGCATAATAAAAATATCCTATCTCACCCGTAATATGTCTGTGTGTGTAAGTGAATCCTTTATCTCATTTGCCATGATCTAGTCTAGATTAAGGACTTCAATCAGTAAAGCTCTAGATGCTAATCACTCCACATACAAAGAATACTAAGTCTTAAACTACTAAGTGCTACATCAATGGCCAAGTAAGATCCTTCTAATTCTATAGCTTGAAACTAAATCCTTTTTCTTCTCAAAACTTTTGGTAGGTACTCAAAAAGATCACTAGGGTTTTTATTTTCATCTCATTATTCAACAGTTTTTTTCTTTTTTCCATTTTTTTTCCTGAGTCCGACTAACGTAGACTGCATCAAAATCATTTTGAAATCTTTCTAGAGGATACACATGCTGGTTAGGCACAACAGCCACCCAACTACTCGATTACAGTCTACATAGACGCATTCATGCTTCATTAGCAGATGAATACTGACATAGACTTATTTTTTTCTTTTCTTTTTTTCTTTTTTTCTCTTTTTTTCACTTTCACACTCACCCTAGATCACATCTTCAGATTACACTACATGCCACAAAACTAGGATTAGCTCAACAAGACTTAGAAGTTCTTAAGAAAACATTGAAGGATAGAACTTAGTGTTCTAAGGCCATGTACTCAAAGTAGTGTGTTAAGCATACAAGAGAGATAGAGTAGTCACAATGGCCATTCCCAGGGCATTGACAAAAAATTCAGTGCACAAGACAATACTATGCGTGAAACAGGATTCAATAAAGCATAAAAACGAGCACATCAATCACTAGTCCAAGCTAAAAGAATCTTACAAGAATGAACAAAGCCATCATTGGTAACACTAGCATGTAAACAATGTCCTAATACATGAAATGCACCCATCCCCACACTTAGTGTTGTACATTGCCCTCAATGTACACCAATCATGAAAAACACGCAAGAAAGGGGCAATGCAAATAATAACAGAGGAGGGTGAAAAACAAATCTTCCCCGGTTTATCTTGTGTTCATCGTGAGGTGAGACTCGACAAAAGGTGTGGTGAGCAATACACGTCTTGTCCAACCTCCATTTAAAACCTAGGAAAGCTCACCAAATTCCCTCAATGCCCTGCGAGGCAAAAAGGGGACATCATCACTCCACAAAAATTTACAAATACAAACACAAGGGAGAGACTAGGGAATAGTCAACAAAATACATAGAGGAAAATAAAAGGGAGTTCAACACAAAGAGTTGGGAGGATGAGATCCGTACCAACTCAACAAAACACAAACATACTACAAAACAAAATAAAGCAAAGCAGATAAAAAGTATCCATGCTCAAACGGGCCGCTACTCATCACAATTTGGTGCTGGTGGTGGTGGCATGGCGGCAGAAGGAGTATGCGAGGAAGAACCATAGTATGAGGTAATGAAACGTTGAAAATCTGCCTCGAGTCGACACTGTCCCTCAAGGACCTGGTTAAACTGGTCATGAATCTCGCGCTGCTCCTGACGCACGCCCTGAATCTCTCCCTCAATACCCCTCAGTCTCATGTCGAAGTCGGGTAATGAACTATTGTCGGGGGTGGGAACAGGTGCGCCCTCAGGCTCTAACTCTGTGTGCTCTGTCTGTCGCTAACTGGACTCACTCAGTGGCTTGGTGATGTGGGGGCGTACCCATTGCGTGCTCAGCAACCACCAAGCCAATCGCCCGTATGTGGGCCTTCCCGAGGGGTGCCGTACCTCCTACAATAGTCATGCCTCGCGTCTGCTCAAACAAACCCATGCCACGAATCAATCTAGTCAGATAGGGCCCAATAAAGATAGCTCCCAATCGTGTAGACAAGCCCTGGTGAAGGAATGCGTCGGCGACAAGGTAGCCAAGGTGAGTAGGGCACCGCTCAAAGATGCCATACATCGTGAAGATATCGGATTGGGTGACCACCCCCTTGCTATCGGTCCGGCCCCAAAGAGAACAGCAACCAAGGCATGAATGAATCGATGTGCCGGGTCGATCATGCGTGAGGCCTTTCGGGTCTTATCATCACCCGCCAAAGTTGCCCAATAGTTGCTCCTACACACCTCATTCGGGAAATCAAGCTTAAGACGTTTACCGGGTATGGATTTAATAAAATCATCATCATATATGCCCAAGAACTTGGCAAAGTCCAAGTGATGCATAGTGCGCTTCCTTCCAAAAGCTTGAAAACGGATGGTGATAATCATCCTATTCCACACGGATTCTCCATCATGTCGCGCCTCAAATGTACTCAAGACCTCTATGGTTATTTGACGGAAGGTTGGCTCGTTAATGGCAAAGAGTTTGTCCCAACAACTGTGTGAGAGCCAATCCCGTACTTGACTTGCAAACCCAAGGTTATCCACAAGTTCCCATTCAAGATAGCACAAAGTCCCGAATGGTTTTTTCTTCAATCTATCATATCTCTCTTCATGGTGGGATAACTTGAAGACGGGTTCATCGGGTGTAGAGGAGGGTTCGGTGGTTCTTGGGCGCTTGGAGGCGAGCCTTTTAGTGTTAGGCATCCCTACAATGAAGAAAAACTTTGATCAAGCTCATAGGGATACAAGATAAATCAAAATAACATGCTAGAGATAGAGGCAACTAATGAAAAATTGGGTTTTTGGGACCATACGGCCGTATGGGGGGCGTATAGTCACTATTCACACGGCAAGAGTCTCACCTATAATCATGGAATCGAAAAATTTATACATAAATTTGAATGAAAATTCATCCATAACATTCACATCATCCAAACCAAGCAAAATGCTAAAGAAATTCCATACAAAAGCCTCAAGAATGCCCAAGAAATGGAAAGAATAAAACTAGGGCATTGAAAAAGCAAACCGACGAAACCTTGAGAAAACAAGCTTTAAACTCGGGCAAAACCACTAGATCGAAGTCTCCAATGGATTGAGTGAGGTTTTTGGAAGAAAAATGAGGAGATTTGGCCAAGAATTGAGAGAAAAAGGAGAGAAAAATTCGGTGGAGTTGAAGAGAAATGAAAGGGTGGAAGAGAGAGAGAGAATGAGAGGGTTTTAAAGAGGGTGCCCCGCCACCATATGGGGGCTGTCTGCCCCCCCCCAACACTTCGCTCGGCCGAGAGAGTGTGGCTGAGCAGACGGCTCCCATACGGGGTCGTATGGGGGCCGTCTGCTCCGGCACAGAGCCACGGGATTGGCTCTGTGCACGGCTTAAACGGCCACCATATGGCCCAGTAAGGCCGTATGACATTGCAAAACACCCAGAACTTCAAAAACTTGCATTCAATGATGTAAAACTCGATACGGCAAGCTTGAAGTCTTCTCCCAACACAAATAAAATGAATAAAACGATGATCTAGCACATGAATTAACACCTAAATATGAGTTTCTCAAGGAGTTGCATAACCAAATCACAATAAAGACGATGATAGCAATGTGCCAAGTGTAAGAGCATGAACTTATTCAAAAACAAACAAGTCTAAGAAATACGAAAATTGAAATGAACTAAGAACTAAAAATACGAAAAGAATGTAAGAAAACAGCCCGAATGCTTGGGTTGCCTCCCAAGAAGCGCTTGTTTAACGTCACGAGCCTGACGTACCTTGTTCCTTACCTCATGAGGGTTCAAACAGTTTGAAGCCACTCCCCAACGTCCTTTGTAGCGTTGATTCTTCCCGGTAAATTGAGTGACAATATTGAAAATACCTCGAATTGTTCATGAGTGGAGAGGGGTGAAAAATTTACCTTTCCTCCATGAGATGTGGGGAGATGAAGCTTGTTACCTTTCTTTTTTCTCCCATGGATCTCCCTCCACATTCTCTTCATAAATGATTCCTTTTTTCCTTTTTCTTTAGCATTAGTACAGGATACCCTCTCTTTTGGTGGCTTCAAATTGTGAATTGGAGGATGACGATGAGATTCTTCTTGTTCTTCGTTCTCCAACTCCCCCAAATACTCATCCAAAGGATTTATAGAGAGCACCTCCTGCACACAATCAGAGATTAATCTATCAGTTTCATCAATGAAATAAAGTGTGTCATCATGGTCTAAAGAATGTTTCATGGCAGCCGGCAAGGTGTACACCACTTCCTCTTCTCCGACTCTTAACATTAACTTCCCTCCTTTTAAATCAATTAAGGCACCCGAGGTACTGAGGAATGGTCGGCCAAGAATTAGTGGTATCTCCACATCTTCATCTATGTCCATGATGACAAAATCCACCGAAAACACAAATTTATCCACTCGCACAATCACATCTTCAACAATCCCACGAGGTTTTCTTGTCGATCGATCTACTAACTGTAAGGTCATCCTCGTGGGCCTTAATTCGTCTAAACCAAGTTTCAAATACATGGTGTAGGGCATGACGTTTATACTAGCCCTCGAATCTGCTAGAGCGTTCTCTTAGACTCCACCTTAAAGCATGCACATGATAATGAAGCTTCCCGAATCTTTAAACTTTTGTGGGAGCCTCTTTTCGAGAATAGCTGAGCAATTCCCTGTAAGTGCAACCGTGCCCTCTTCCTCTAACTTTCTCTTGTTTATGAGGAGCTCTTTTAGAAACTTGGCATATTTTGCCATTTGAGTCAACGCTTCAACTATCGGGATGTTCAAATGGAGTTGTTTGAAGATGTTGATAAATTTTCTAAAGTGAACATCCTCCTTGTCATGCTTTAATCTGGTTGGGTAGGGGATCGGAGGCTTGTACTCGGATGATTTTGGTGGTCCTTGGTGTTGGAGCCTGTCATTTCTTCCCTGAGTTTCATTTTTACTGCTTTCTTCAACTAGTTTAGGGTCTTCCCCGAAGGCTACCCCATTTTTCTTGACACTTGGGTCGACCTCGACCCTTGTCTCCACTTGCCTCCCACTTCTAAGAGCAATGGCCTTTAAGTGATCCCTAGGATTGTCTTCCGTGTTGCTTGGAAGACAACCTAGAGGACGTTCAGAATGTGCCTTCGCGAGTTCCCCCACTCAATGCTCAAGAGATTTCACAGAAGCTTGGAGGTTTCTCAAAACAGAACCGATCTCACTGAACTGCTCGACATGCTGAGTGAGTTGAGCATTCACCTTGCAAAATTGTGCATCCATGCTACTAGTTAGTCCATTGAATCTAGCCTCAATGCTGAGCATGAACTTGGCAAGAACCTCTTCAGTGGAATATCTCTTCTCAAAGGCCGGTTGTGGCAATTGAGATCCTTGAGGTGGTGCACCTCTTTGTTGTTGGCCTTGATTCCATGAAAAATTAGGGTGGTTCTTCCAACCCGGATTGTAAGTTGAGCTATACGGGTTCCCTTGATTTCATTGCCCCCCAATGTAATCCACATTTTCAACGGACGCAACAGATGAGTTAGCAATCAGATATTGGGCTGCACCGTGCCCACCACCGCAAGTACTACAACTCAACACCGATTCGGGCCTTGAACTACTGCCCATAAGAAGATCAATCTTTCGAGTCAACACATCAACCTTTGCGGCTAAGGCATCATCACTACTTACTTCATAAAGCCTGGCAGTCATTTGTGAAGATCCCCTTTGAGGCCCAATGTGATTCATTGCTTGCCATTGACTCAAGTAATTGCTCGGCCTCATCGGGGTACTTGTTGCTAAGGGAACCGCCCGCCGCAGCATCAATGAGTTGGCGAGTAGCATAATTCATCCCATTGTAAATGATTTGTACTCGCATCCATGAAGCAAAAACCATGGTGGGGGCACCTTCTAAGGAGATCCTTGAATCTCTCATAAGCTTCAAACAATATTTCAAACTCCCCTTGCTTGAAGGCTGAAATTTCTTGCCTCAACTTCGCCGCTTTGCTTGGCGGAAACTATCTTCCAAGGAACTTCTCCACCATGTCCTTCCATGATTTAATAGATCCCGGAGACAAAGATGTAAGCCAACGATAAGCCCCGTCTCTCAAACTGAATGGAAATAGTCTCAAACGGATAGCATCGTCCGACACCCCATTGATCTTGAATGTAGAGCAAATTTGGAGGAACCGGGAAAGTTGGTCATGTGCATCCTCATTGGCAAGACCATTGAATTGGACTGAATTTTGGATCATGCCGATTGTACTTGCTTTAATTTCAAAATTGTTGGATGTCACGGATGGTGCTTGAACACTAAACTCCTCACCCGTGAATTGGGGTATCTCATATTCGGATAAAGTGCGTCGTTCTTCGGCCATGATTGTAGACTCTCTATCCTCAATTTCGATGTTTTGTGTACCCGACCCTTCACCAACTTCTCTCAATCTCCGATGCAAAGTTCTTTCAATTTCACTATCCTGTGTAATCAAGGTCGATGGATTCAAATGTGTCATGCACAGTACCTTGCAAAAAAGATGGTAGAAAGTTAAGATCAAAGAAGAAGTAAAACAACAAATGAGTAAAGAATGAAATGGCTAGAGTAATAATCTAAAAGTTTCCTAGAATTTCTTAATGTCCCCGGCAATGGCGCCAAAAACTTGATCACTTCCCCGCAGGTATACGGGATCACCAAGTAATACCTCGTGCGAAGACAAGAGGATCGTATTCCACGGGGCTAAGGTTCTCCTATTACTCCTTCTCGAGCTATTATCTAGTCTACGAACTCAAGTGAAGGGATTTACTCAATTAAATGCAAGTAAAACTAAACACAAGATTTGCTAACAAATTAGAGAGAACAAGCAATAAGCAAGCTAGAGAATCAATGAAGTGCAAAGGCCTATGGATGTGGATCTCCTTGAGGGGTTATCATGCAACATGGATGATGATTAAAAGGTGCAAGGGTAAAATGGACCATGAGATTCCAAGATTAGAACAACCCCAATTTCTCGGCGATTGAACCCTAATCCCATACGAACATAGATAGGAATTTCTTCCAAATCCACATTCCTATGATTGCATTAAGTACAAGGAAATCTCGCTTAGGAGTAAACCTACTCTTTTTCGGATTAAACCTACATGGAGGGCTACCAAACACCCAATTTCTCGGCATGATGATACAAGTATCCCCTTCTAATTCATTCATGACCTAATACATGCGAGCAAGTCACATCTACATGCATCATTCATAAAAGAGCTATGGATTTCTCCTTGGTGTAGCACTTAGCATGAAAACAATGGATTAGATCTCAAAATTACCTAAGCATAGAATTGACAAGTAATCGTCCAAAATACATGATAAAACCCCGGAAGGTTCACCAACACCCGGTGGCCTTGGGGGTCTAGTGTGTCATCATCTCATAACAAAGCATAAAATCAAGAAAAATATGAAACAAAGACATAGTATGACACTCCCTAGATGAAATGGTGTAGGATGAGGTGAGAATATGCCGAATGACGCTTCCCTCGCCAAAGGAATGCCGAATGACGCTTCCTCTAGCCGCGGTCCTCCTTCCTTCAAGTCGTGATCAATCTCCCTTTGGATGATGTTGCCTTCTTGCCTTGAGAGCTTTGGACCTTGGGCTTGAATGATCTTCTAGCTTTCTTGCCCTTCTTCTCCTCCCCAAGGTCGCCCAAAATCTCCCAAGTGGTCTCCCAAAAATCGGCCAGCAAAAGGTTTTGTCTTCAGCCCTAAAAGTGAATATTTCTACCCCCCAAGGCATACGGGTCATATGGGGGTCGTATGGGGGTCGTATAGCACTCAAAAACCCTAGATTCGCGTTCCATACGGGGTGCATACGGCCTCCATATGACCCCGTATACTGTGTCGTATGGAAATCTGGGCAGAACACCAAATCAATCCGCTGCTACAGTGTATACGGCCCCATACTGGGTAGTATGGGGGTGGTATGAAATTCATGTTTTCTTCTCTTTTTGCCCAAATGATATCTTCTTGTTCTCCATGGGTTCCATATGCCCTACAAAGCAAATAATAGACCATTAAGCTTGAAATGGGCATCAAACCTCACAAAATACGTGCAAAGTGCATACGATATATATATGAAAACACCTACATTTAGACACTTATCAGTGCTCAAGTCAGGGAATCTGGTCTGACCAAATCTGAGACTAGACAACCACTCAAACCTCATCTTATGCTCAGGAATGGTAAAACTCATGCTCTCGGGCTCGGGAGATGGCTCACACGGCCGTTTATCAGTTTGCTTCTTTGACCGAGGTGCCATAACCTACAAAATTGAAAAGAAAATCGATCAAACAAGCTAGATAAGCAATGCTGCAGGAATCCACATGGTCGTATGGAATTTCCACACGGCCATGTGGATCCACGGGGTGTGAACAAATGCATGGCCAAATGCCAAAAAGCCAAAAATACACCGTTAAATTCATTCTAAGTTCGTTCTAAACATGTGTAATTATTCTAATTATAGAAACGAAGCATGATTGATAGGTTTCATCGATTAAAATCAAGAATTGGTGAAGAAAATCAAAGACAAGGGCTTACCGATGAGTTGAGATGAAAAACTTTGAGATGGCCAGAAAACCGAGTGAAAATCCTCCAAAAATTTTAGAATGAGTCGGGAATGGATGTGAAAGTGTTCTCAAGCAAAGAGAGAGTGTGAGAATGAGAGGAGCTAATGATCCTTTAAAAAGAACTCACGCCTCTTGGCGTTCTATACATCCGCACGGGCATGCGGAAATTACGCACGCCCATGTGCCTCCAAAGGGGAGAGCCATAGGGGCAGACGCACGGTCCTGTGCGCTCTCGGGAAAATAATTCACTGGCTCTGAATACTCTCGCACGGGTGTGTAGAAATTACACACGCCCGTGAGCCGGACCCACAAGGATATCCGAATGCCCCTGTGCGCTCTCTGTCAAGGTGAGAAAAATCACTAAGTATTTCGCACTCATGTGCGGAAATTCTGCACGGGCGTGGACGTTCACAGGCCCAACTCACAAGGACGATCGCATGCCCCTGTGTCTTCTCAGGATGGAAAGGGGTTCATCCACAGAGATCCGCAAGGGCATGCGGAAATTACCCACGCCCGTGCGCCAGACCCACAGGGCAGTCGCACCCGCCTGTGGCTTCTCTGCCCAGTTTCGAGAAAAACTCTAAGTGTTCCACACGCCCGTGCAGAAATTCCACATGGGCGTGACATTCACAAGTCCAAACCACAGGGCCATCCGCACGCCACTGTGTCTTCTCGGGATGGAGGAGAATTCTTCTACAGAGATTCGCACGGGCACGTGGAAATTACCCATGCCCGTGCATCTTTCACAGGATCGCCCACAGGGGCGAGTCCACGCCCCTGTACGCTCTCAGGAAAAATCTCTAAGTCTTTGTAGGAAGACTCACGCTTGTGCGAAAATTACCCATGGGCGTGTGAAAAGTCAGAAGGTCGCTCACAGGGGCAGCCACACGCCCCTGTACCTTCTCTTGATGAGCTCACAATACAAGCCCACAAGCGTGTGGAAATTCCACATGCCAGTGTGTCTTCTCTGGATGACTTAGAAAACTCTACAAGCTCGGTAGAAAATTACTGAAACATGTTTACACATTCAGAGCCTACCCTATTATGCAAAGTACACCAGCGAAAACATGAGAAAATAGCTCACACGACTACACACTTCGCCACAATACATTTAAGCACACGATGAGATCAAATTCCACAAAAATTATGCACAGCAAAAGCATCTAAGAATCAAGTCACCAACACTCAACACTTATTCATGGAAACACTAAACTAACAACTAAGAAAACAATAAACACTTGGGTTGCCTCCCAAGAAGCACTTGTTTTACGTCACTAAGCTTGATGTACCTTGTCTTACCTCATGGGGGTTCATAAATGCCCTCTTACCTGTGGCTTGAAAGCATGATGAGCAAAGTCTCTTGAAGGTAGAGGGAGAATTGTTGGGCTTGGGATCACCTAGTAATGGTTCATCCAACTTGTTCGGTTCACGCACATCTCCTACAACCTTGGAGCTTTTCCGGTGGCGTCTCCTCACCCTCTTCATCTTCCGGAGCACCTTCTTCAAGATCCCTGAGGTTGATGGTAAATCTTCCATTGCGTCAAGCAGCATTACTTCTTCATTATCGTACTCTTGGTCGAACAAACCCTTGTCGGATCCGGATTGAACATTTCCTGCATGTATTCATCAACAATCTCATCAGTAGTGCCAAGAAAGTAAAGAGTATCATCAAAATCAAGAGAATTTTGCATGGCCTCGGCGAGGAAGTATGCCGATCAATACCTTGGAAGTGCGCAAGAATAGCCTCCCAAGTATCAAAGGTACATCAGCATCCTCATTGACATCCAACACTACAAAGTCCACAGAAAATATGTACTTATCCACCTTGATAAGCACATCGTCGATGATGCCCCTCGGATGTCACACCGTTCGGTCCGCTAATTACAAGGTCATCCGAGTGGGCATAGGCTCTCCTAAGCCTAGCTTCTGAAAGAAGGTGTATGGCATGATGTTGATACTGGCCCCTGAGTCCGCTAATGCCATTTCTTTACCCATACTACCAATGTTGCACGGAATGATAAAGCTTCTCGCGTCTTTCTTCTTATTCGTCATGTTCTTTTGCAAGACCACCGAGCAAGATGCATCTAGAATCACCAAAGCACTCTCCTCTAACTTCCTCTTGTTAGTCAACAAGTCCTTCAAGAATTTTGCATACTTAGGCATTTGATAAAATGCTTTTACAAAAGGAATGTTAATGAGGAGTTGCTTAAACAAACTCAGGAACTTCTTGTATTGTTCATCCGCTTGGTCATTCTTCAATCTAGAGGGATAAGGGATTCTTGGCTTGAAAGGTGAGGATACCACTCCTTCTCCTTGGTTGTTCCCTTCTCAACCACTATGACCTCCAGTTCTTCAACATTGGTCTTCTCATTAGGTAGTTTGCCTTCCACCTCATGACCACTCCTCAATGTGATCCCTTTAACATGCTTGCATGGATTAGTTTCAGTATTGCTAGGCAAACTATCTTGTGGTCTTTCCGATAGAGACTTCGTAATCTTTCCCACGTGGTTCTCAAGATTGTGCAAAGAAGCAGTGTGGTTGTGAAATCTGGCCTCGACTGATTGAAACCTTTCATCTGATGTTTTCACAAATCTATTCAAGGCCTTCATGTTTGGGGCATATTTTTGTTGTTGAAAACTCGGTGATGCGATGATCTTTTGTTGCCCTTTATTGTTCCACGAGAAGTTAGGGTGGTTCCTCCACCCCGAGTTGTAGGTGTTGCTATATGGATTTTCTTGATTTCTCATTGCATTACCCACAAAATCTACATTCTCAACTGAAGACGGATCTACAACGGTAATCGGATAATCTGATAGAGCATGACCTCAACCGCACCCGTTACAAGTAGTCACGACTACCACTCTATTAGAAGTTAGAAGATCTAACTTCTTGCTCAATCATTCCACTTGTGCCGCCAAAGATATGACTACATCTATTTCATGAAGTTCGGCCACTTTATTCCTTTCTCGTACATTCCATTGATGGCTATTTAGACCAATCACTTCAGTTAGTTGCCAGGCTTCATCGGGGGTCTTGCTACTCAAAGTATCTATTGCTGCCGCATCAAGTAGTTGTCTTGCACTTGGACTCAACCCATTGTAGAAAGTTTGAATGATCATCCACTAAGGGAATCCGTGGGCACTTTCTCAGGAGTTCCTTGAAGTGCTCCAATGTCTCAAACAATAACTCCAACTCTATCTGTGCAAACAATGATATCTCATTTCGAAGCTTAGCTGACTTCCCCAGAGGAAAGTATCTACCAAGGAAAGCTTCGACCATCTCATTTCAAGTCGTGATGGAGGCCTTGGGCATGGAATGAAGCCACTGCTTGGCTCTTCTCTTGAGAGAAAATGGGAAAGCCCTTAGTCTAATAGCATTATCAGATACTCCATTAATATTCAGCATATCACACACCTCTAGGAAGCTCTCAATGTGACCGTTTGGATCCTCATCGGCCAAACCTCTAGGAAGCAACATATGGATAAATATCGGCTTTAGATCAAAGTTTTGAGCTGTGACAGGGGGACACATAATACTCGATTGCGTCCCCAACACTGACGGTCTGGCATAATCTGATAATGTTCTTTGTTACTCATTCTATTCTGCCATATTGTCAGATCCTTCCACTTCCAAATCAGCTAGATTGGACGGTTCTTCCACAGGTTCTTTCCCTCTTCTTTTAAGTGTACGTTCTAGCTTGAGATCTCCTTCAATTAGTATCAAAGGGTTCCCTCGGGTCATGAACCTGAAGCTGCACATAAGAAAGAAAAGAAAATTAGAAAGATGATAGAGAAAGAAAGTGTGAAATCGAATGAATGGTAAATAGCTAAGAAAACAAAGTGCAAAGTATCTCTAAATGCCTATTCCCCGGCAACGGCGCCGAAAACTTGACAGGCTCCACACAAGTACATGGAGCTGTCGAAGTAATAAAATTCCAGGTGAGTGGGGTATCATATCCACAGGGAATAGGGAGTAAAAATACTTAGCTTAGCAAAAGATAAATAGTAAATTGTGTGATAAAATGTGAGATAACAAAAGTAAGAGAACAAGAAGGAGAGCAAAATTAAAGGAGTAGGCAAGGTAATTGATAAAAGTGGGGTACCTGGATAATGCTCCGCCTAGGACAATCATTTCAAGTGCAAGAACCCTCTATTATGCTTCCTAACTAATGCGGTTATGAGTAGTGGAGATCCTTTAATATATGGTTCCAACACTAAGGTCAACCATGCCTAACACTCTTCATGTCCCGGAGGAGAGATTAAACAATCTCTCAATCTTGCACTCGTAAGAAGGATTGCAATAAGCTCTAGGATTCCAAGTGATAAATCTCTTCCTACTTATAGACTTAACCCTTTGGTCCAATTTGAAAGGTCCCTTAGCCATAGTGAAGCTCTAGATGCTAAGATAACTTCACGCTTCACCCCATTGCACTCGCAACTAGGCCCCAGCGGAAGATCATACCTTAGCCCATTCACTCTACTATGACCTCAAAGAACTCGAGGAACGGTGGTAGAATCTATCACATCGGAGGGAAAAATGGACACTCCTCTACCTCTTGAATCACCCTCTCAACCCTCTTCAATCTAGCTTTGTCTAACTCTCATGGTGTGTCACTCACACACAAGGATTACCAACAAGAACTCTCAACCCTAGTGTCACTCTAATAGAAAATTCATACAATCAAGCATTCAAGATTGGAAGTTAATAAAAACATTAATTATTGAAAGCATAATAAAGAGATTCAAAGAAACAAATACATCCTAGGGTTCACATATCCAAGTACCCACTAGGGGGTTTAGCTCTCCATGGAGCACAATGCAAATGATAATGACATCAAATGTAAAAGTAAACAATCCATAAAAACCCCCGATAGTCGTGACGATGGTCTTGTGTAGAGTCCTCTACTTGTCGTCCAAGGATCCCTTTGTCCGGTGTAGGATACACCTCGCCAGATTGATGCCGACAGAAGCTCTCCTACCAATCTTCTTCCAAAGGGATGGCGATGTCGGAGCCTTTAGAACCTCCCAAATCCCTAGCCAATACCTCTCAAAACCCTAGCCGAAGCCCTCTCTGAAGATGGGGAAAAGATGGAGAAAAAAATACTGAAATTGGGGCTGAAATCGGCTTTAAATAGGCTGGAATCGAGAATCCATACGGTCCTATGAGTGCCCATGTGGATTTTCCACATGGGCATGTGGAAATTCCACGCGCCCGTGTGAATTTCTTTGTTTTTCTATTTTTCCGCCGGTTGTAAACAATACCTGCTACAGTGACTTGCTACAGTACGGCCCCGAAACACTCCCGAATCTATGTTTTCATCAAGGTAACGTAAACGAGCACACGTTTACGTCATAGATCGCTTTGCTTCTTCAATAATAGACATGTTGGTGGTGATATTGTTATACATGCACAAGCCGGAAGGCTTGAATGTGACTGCCCTTGTGCCCCTCCAAATCATTGTTCTGACTTGAATGCAAGGAGGTTGGCACACATTCTCGCATCTTGAACCCGACTTATGTCTTTGCTTTTGAACATTCTCAAGATTTTCTCCAAATGGTGCAAATATGATCCATATTGGCTTCTTTCTCTAATATTCGGCTTCACAACCCTACCTTAACATATTAGCATTAAAACCCGATAAAAGTAATGCTCATCATAAGGAAAGAACAATTCGTATTCTTATCTCACAAGCACTTATCAAGCCACTACTTCGCTCTCCCCATCAAGAAAAATAGGAAGGCCCTCAGTTTGATAGAATCATCCGTAACACCATTGATCTTTAGCATGTCACAAACTTCCAAGAAGTTTTGAATGTGATTGTTTGGATCCTCCTCGACCAAACCATAGAATTATACTGACTGCTGTATTATTTGGATGAATGCTGGCATTAGCTCAAACTTCTGAGCTGTGATCAGTGGCCGTACAATACTAGATGTGTGCCCAAAACTGAGGGTTTGGCATAGTCAGAAAGTGTTATCTGTTGCTCATTCTCTTCTGCTATATTTGCTTACCCTTCACTTTCCACTTCACCTAGATTTGATGGTTCTTGTACAAGTTCTTTTGCCCTTCTTCTGAGCATACATTCAAGTTTAGGATCTCCTTCAACATTTGTCAAAGTGTTCCCTTAGCCATAGCCTGGAGCTGTACCAAAAGAAAGAAAGACAAATCACAACGGCGATGGAATAAGAACAAGTGAAATAGAATGAATGGTAAATAGCTAAAATAGCAAAGCGCAAAGTGCTTCTAAAACACCTATCCCCTGGCAACTGCCCCAAAAACTTGACAGCGTCAATTGCGTGTAAGCCGTAACTGCACAGGATTATTGAAGTAATAAATCCCAGGTGAGTGGGCATCATATCGACAGGGAATAGTGAATAGAAACACAACGATTGCTATTTATGTATGATGAGAATAAATCGATGATGGTGTGAAAAGAATTGATATGAAAACAACTAAAATGAAACAACAACAGGAGGAACAATAAAAAGAGAGGAAAGACAATCAATAGAAGTGGGGTAGTCGGACAATGCTCGCCCTAGAACTAATGTTTCAAGTACAAGAACAAGTATTATATCTCCTAACTGATGCTTAATGAGTCGTGGAAATCCTAAAATACACGGTACCAAACCTAAGCTCAACCGTGACTAACTTTATACTATGCCCCGGTGGAGAAATCGCTCAGTCTCACACCTCACACTGTATATAGTTGCAAAAAGCTCTAGGGATTCCATGTGATAAACCCTATTGCTATATATAGATCTAACCCTTTGGTCTAGGCGAAAGACCCATAGTCATAGTAAAGCCACAGATACTAAGGATTACTTCAACGCTTTACTTTGTTGCTCTCGTAACTAAGCCCTAGTGGAGTTTCTCTCTTAGTACTTCACTCTATTGTGACCGCAAAGAACTCTTGGAAATGGAGGTAGGATAAATCACACCGGAAGGAAAAGGGGACGCTCCGCTACATCTCGACTCACCCTCTCGACCCTTTCCAATCTAGCAATGTCTAACCTTTATGGTGTGTCACTCATCCACAAAGGTTACCAAGATGGACTCTCATCCCTAGTGTCACTCTAAGGAAGAAATCATTCAACAAGCATTCAAGATTGGAACTCAATTAAATACATCAATTAAGGAAAGCATAATAAAAGGTCAATGAAATAATAGCATCCTAGGGTTTACAAAATCCAAGTACCCACTAGGGTGTTTAGCTCTCCATGGAGCAAGATACAGTTAATAATCAAATTGAAAATAAAAGCATGTGATCTATTGGAAACCCCCCTCGATATTCGTGTCAATGGTCTTGTGGAGTTGCCTCATCTTCTTCAAAGGTCCACTTGTCAAGCCTAGGGCACACCTCGTCTGATCGAAGCCGTTGAAAGCTCCTCCAATAACTATCTTCCAAGAAAATCACGGTGTTGAAGCTATAAAACCACTAGATGGTTTACTTGATGTATGGTTGAACTTCATCGCAGTTTAATAAAACATATGTCCGAGCAGCATGATATTCCTTTTCATCCAAATGTCTTGTTTATTCTGGACCCAGATGCCTACTAGATGGTTTATAAAATGAAAGAATTCCAGGATATGCTTGCATATCAAATTTAATATTGTCATCATTCCTTCCCATTTTTTGATGTCTTGTGCAAATATGTGAGTCAAAGTAATGTGCACAAAATGATGATATTTCTTCGACAAGGTATGCATTACAAATTGATCCTTCAACATGAGCTTTATTTTTTACGTTACTCTTCAATCTATGTAGATACCTGTATTTTATAAAGCTTAAAATTATATATGACTACAATTAAATATTTGCAAATTTAATATAAATCATTAAAAATCATATTTCTACCTTTCAAAAGGATACATCCATCTATATTATACCGGTCCAGCAATTCTTGCTTCATAGGCTAAGTGAACTGGGAGATGTTCCATGCAATCAAAGAAGCTTGGAGGAAATATTCTCTCAAGCTTACACAAAATAATTGGGATTTCCCATTCCAATCTTTGCATATACTTATCTTTAATGACTCTAGCAGTGAGATCTTTAAAAAAAATGCTCAACTCTGTTAATCCTTCCAATACATTCTGTGGTAGTAGCTCTCGAAATGCAATGGGTATTAATCGTTGCATGAAAACATGACAATCATAGCTTTTCATGCCAAACAATTTCAATCTACGCTGGTCCACACATCTACCCATATTTGAGACATATCCATCTGGGAATTTAAGCTCCTTCAACCAATTGCATAATTCTTCTTTTTGTTTTCTATCAAGAATGTAACATGCCTTTGGAAACCTCTTTGTTCTTTCATCCATATGTAACTCAGGCCTATCACAAAATACCTTCAAATCTTCTCTGGATTTCGCATTGTCTTTTAATTTTCCAGACACATTCATCACAGTGTTAAAAATGTTATCAAAGCAGTTCTTCTCAATGTGCATTACATCCAAGTTGTACCTAATGAGGATTGTCTTCCAATAAGGCAAATCCCAAAATATACTTCTTTTCTTCCATCCACATTTGTTACAATGCTTTTTAATATCATAATTTATTTCCTCTCCATTTATTTCTGTGATCTTTTGAAGCCCAAAGCTCTCAATTTCTTCAAGTATTTGATCGCCAGATTTCACTTGAGGTGTAGCTTTCTTTACTAATTTTCCCTTTAGGAACCACTTCTTATTCCTTCTGTAAGAATGATTTGGCGGCAAAACCTTATGATGATTATCAAAACATGATGTCTACCCATCTTTTGTCAGAATGAAAGCATATGAATCTTCCATGCAATATGGGCATGCTAGTTTCCCCGTTGTACTCCAGCCAGACAACATTGAATAAGCTGGGAAATCACTGATTGTCCACATCAATGCAGCTCTCATCCTAAAATTTTGTTTGCTCGCGACATCATAAGTCTCCACACCAATCTCCTACAAATCTTTTAGCTCAGCTATCAAAGGTTGTAGAAATACATCTAATTTGTCCTTAGTATTTGCTTGACCCGGAACAATTATAGAGAGGAACATGTACTCATCTTTCATGCACATCCATGGTGGTAAATTGTATGGTGTGACTATCACCGGCCATGATGAGTATTGTTGACCAGATTGCCTGAATGGTTGGAATCCATCTGTGCATAAACCCAATCTGACATTCCTACATTCTGATGCAAATGATGGGTGCATTTTATCAAAGTGTTTCCATGCAGGAGAATCTGAGCAATGCCGCATTACACCATCTTTTTCCATTTCATGTTCACAATGGCATCTCATGTGCTTAGCAGTAGCATTAGATGCATATAACCTTTGAAGACGAGGGGTCAAAGGGAAGTAGAACATTTTCTTATATGGTACCATTGTTTTTCGGCTACCAAAATTAGTTCTACCTCTCTTGTACCTATCATGGCCACATAATTTGCAACTTATCAATTCTCTGTCTTCACCCCAATACAACATACATGCTCTTTTACAACAATCAATCTGCTCAACCGGTAACCCCAAGCCTCTAACTAACTGCTTCGTTTCATAGAATCCATCAACCATAACATTATTACTTGGGACGCATTCTTTCATCAATTGGCAAAAGTCATCATATAATCTTTCAGAAAAATGATGTTCTGCCTTCAAATTCATTAAGCGAGCAACAACAGATAATTTTGATATTCTATTAGGATTATTAGGCCATAATTCTTGTTGTTCTGCTCTTAACAAGTCATAAATATGTTGAATTGCTGGGGTCGGGTTGTCTTCAATATCATTTGATTGAAATGAAGGCCCTACAACATCATGAATCATTGTCCCAAATGCGGACAAATTCTCATCCTCAACAAATTGCTCAAACACCTCTCCCACTACATGTCCTCTAAAAATAATACCATCATCACTTTCACCATGATGGATCCAGGTTTCATAATTCTCCACAAATCCATACTTAGCAATGTGTGCTTTAATAGTATCTTCATCCAATAAATTCCGATTCCGACATTTCTTATGGTTGCATGGACATCTCATCAAATAACCATCAAGACAATTCGAGTGAGCCTTAGCAAACTCCACAAATGAATTTACGCCATCTATAAAATTTGGATCAATTAATCCTCTTGTTCTCCTTTGATACATCCACTGCCGGTCAGGACGCATATTTTGTATCTCTAAAGTAGCATTCACAAAGATGTCAATGGAAGAATATATTAATCACATGAGAATTATAATTAGAAGGAAGAACAACTAATAATCTTTTTTCACATGTGTATCACTTTTCAACCAATGTATTCAATGAATAAGTCTACTGTGAAAATTTGCATCACAAAACATATATATATATATATATATTAAGCATGTGACAATGATCCCCACCCATGTTCTCAATATATATATGATTTAAACTAGAGTGTCAAATATAGGGCCATGCATTTGAAAATGGAGACAGATGGGAACCAGTTCAATGGTTATTATATAAAGACCAAATAGAAGAAGCAAGTGGGCAAGATCCAAATGATCCCCACCCATGTTCTCAATAATAAACACCAATATTATATATTGTAACAAGCACGAACTTCACCTTCATTCAATGACATTCTAGATTGTATATCATTTGAAAATTAACAAAGTGTAGATGCACACCATCTATTTCAAGTATACCATAATGAAAATAACTACTTCATGCAAACAGTATACTCATCCAAACACCATAACCATGACATATATTAAAGGGTATAAAATATGCTTCAAAGAATAAATAGATAAATAAAATAAAAGTTAATTGGATTTAAGGATGTATAAACTGGCACATTTTGCATTTGAATATATATATATATATATATATATATGCACACATATAGTGATAAAGATTGATATATAGGAAGAATAAAAATAAAAATAAAAATAAAAATAAAATAATGTAAGCATTTGAATATATATATATATATATATATGCACACATATAGTGATAAAGATTGATATATAGGAAGAATAAAAATAAAAATAAAAATAAAATAATGTAAGTAGCTTAATTACTTGTTTGAGAACCGGGAGAGAGTCCAAAGAGGGGAGATCTTGGAAGGGATGGAGGAATGAACAATGGATGATGGTCTTCGAATCTTGTGACTGTGGGGTTCTTGAAACAATTCGGATGTTTGAATGTAATGCTATTATGAAGTGATCCACGTCAATATCGAACTCACTGCATGCATCCATGCATGTATAACAAACGTATAAATCAAATAATATAAAAAAAGTAAATATTAATGCAAAATAATAGGAATTGATAATTTTCGTGAGCTTTGTATTTGCAATAATCAAACTTAGATTAATGCTTGTATGTAATAAGGAATATAAAAGAAGTTTTAATTTGTTTGTAAAAGTAAAACAAATTTACATCAACACAAATGGAGTAGTGGGTTATTTCACTGGTCCATCATCTTGAGAAATGGTTGGTGTAAATAAATAAATAGTAAATGATACTATGTTCATCTCCCAAAAGAGAGAGTTGGTATTTCTGAATTTCCCATTGTGCATGTGTATATATATAATCTAAAAAAAATTATTGAAAAAAGTAAACAAATATTGTGCTAAAATTATAATAAATGGAGAGATTTTTATTGGAAAGATAAGGTACTCTGGTGAGATAAATTTCAACCTCAATGAAAGGAAAGTTTCAGTATAGCAAGATTAACGTACAAGAAATAATGCTATTACTTTGCATGCATCAACCATGCAGTCACATCAAGCAAAGTAAAATTAAATCAGATGGTCATGGAATATTCTGGAAAAGTGAACAATTTCACTTTTACAAAGGCTGGAAGTAAAAGGAAAACAATCCTATATTAAAAAACCTATGTATATTCAACCTAGGGAAAATTATTTTTAAGTCCCTGAAACTTTTTAAACTTCCTCCGAGGTCCTTCTGACAAAATTAAAGTCCCCATCCGTCCTTCATTTATAGTTTTTATACTCGTTCATCCCTTCCGTCACCCCAATCTGTGATATTTTTGTTTAATCCCAAAACTACCCTTGAAAAAGTTTGGAGGTAATAATGGCGCCAAGTCAAATCACGAGCATGGCTATTGTCATCGCAAACTTGCTTTGGAAGTTGCATTCTTCTTCTACTTGTATCTTGATGAAGAAGCTGGTGTTCTGGTCCATATTGTTTCCATTCTTGAGCCTCTTCATGTAAAGAACCAATTCTATCTTCGTTCGTCATCTCCGTCTCCCCGATCCGGAGAAGCTATCCCGTGCAACGTTACACCGGCTGCAAGGATCTCATCTTGAGCATACCGTATGTTAACGATATCGTCTACCTAAAGATTTTGTTCATATTATTATCTTATTTTTTTATCAACCACCATGTTCGGAAGGTGGCGGTTTATGACTAAAGGTTTTTTTGTTTTTGTTCTCTGCGGTGGCTTAATGGACATGTTTTTACATTGTTGTGAAATATAAGGGAGAGGGTGGTGTGTTAGATTTAACCATCTTGAGTGGGTGGGAATTATTATTGGAAGAAATATGTACGTATTGGCACCTTCAAGCTTCATCGGTCAAAGTTAAGTATATAATTCCGGATGAGCGGGAAGACGAGTGGCTTCCATTAGTTCGAAGATGACTTCAAACAATGTGCAACATTCACGGTTATTCAAAATAAACGTGGTTGATATGTTGGTAGAGGCTGTGGATAGTAACACGGAAGACAACTACGGGTCATCGAGACCATCGTAAATATCATATATCTTTTATTCTTTCATTTTTTGTAAATCTCGGCTTACGTGATAGATGTTGTCCTTCTATTCGATTTTTAATGGTGTACACATGTGATACGAGTGATTGTTATCTTTGGTTTTTTTGCGCATTAAAAACATTTTTCGTATTTATTCACTTTAGATTGTAGTTAGTTTTTCAGTTTTCTAGTTTAGATTTTTTTGCTTTCTGTTAAGATTTTTGGTAGTAAGAATTCAATTTTTACGGTGTTTACATTTATTTATTGAACTAACAACTTACTTTTTCCATCATACTAGAGAAACATTGTCAATGCTACCGCTGAGTTTTACATGGAGGACCTTTAACAATAAGTAATCCGACAAGAGATTCGGGAGTCGAGTTTACTATGATTGGTCATCGTTTTGAAAATCGCGAAAGACTTTAAGGATGCATTGTGTGACTTAGCCGTCAAACGCAATTTCAACTTTTTGGTTCATAAAGAACGATAAAGATAGAGTGAGTCGTGACATGTCTTTCGATGAAGATTGTCAATGGCGTGTTCATGCCTCAAGAGGCTGAAACCTTCCTACATTCGAGGATTAAAAACAACACAACATGAACACACATGCGGTGGGGGCATCAACACACCATTTCACCCGAGAGCATCAAAGAAATGGGTTAGTAGGAAGGTAGTAATGAAATTACGTGATCGGCCTCTATACCGAGCGGTGGATATACAACGAGATATATTACGTGACCACGGTGTTCGTCTGCCCTAGTATAAACAAGCCTGGATGGGTAAAGAGTTAGCAAAGGGAATTCTTCATGGCAGTGATATAGCAAGCTATGATCTGTTGGTATGGTATGTAGCCAAATTTTCTGAAACAAACCCAGATAGCGTCGTTATTATTGTCCTGTAAAAACTACGATGAAGACACGGCGGGACAAGATTTCGGGCCATTAGGCACGCGAGGCAAGTTTTTCAGGGCCATTAGGCCGCATGGGGTAAGTTTTTCTAGGCAATGAGAGCACGCTGGAGCAAGTTTTTGGGCCATTAGGCACAGAAAACCTTATTTTTACATCAAACAAGGATCCAATGTTTGCAAGATTAAAAACGCTAATTGGATCAATGAGAGAAAAGATCACATATCTATGATGCGATCATTGACGTCTTTTAAGCGGGTGTGATCTCTTGTTTGAGTGATCAAGTTCGAGAATATGCTCCATGATAATTCAAGGGGTTCATAGGCAAGCACCATCCGTACTAAGTTATCCAAGAAGAAGAAGATGATGAAGAAGAAGTTCTTGGGTTGCATGAGCAAAAGTGGAGCATCAGCGAGTGCGAGCCAATGATGTCTCGAGAAGAAGTACAAAAGATAGTTCTTTGCACAATTAAAAAGCAAGCCAAAGGGTGCTACATCGAAAAGTGATTGTGACAAGCCCTACTCAAGCTTTTCATGATCAAGTGGCTTATCCTAAGGGATACAATGTTCCCAAGTTTAAGCAGTTTAACGGCTTAGGGAACCATGATCAACATTTAGCTCATTTTATAACAGCATGTGGGGACACAAGCAACAATCCATCTTTGTTGTTAAGACAATTTGCCGCTAGTTTAACTGGGGTGGCTTTTGAATGGTATGCAAACCTACAACCTGAATCCATTCAGACATGGCAACAAATGAAGGACTCCTTTAGGGTTCGGTTCGGAGGAGTTACTGATAAAATCACTATAGCTGATTTGGCTAACACAAGACAGAACAAGGATGAGAAGGTCATAGATTATGTGATGAGATGGGGCAACTTGAGCATCAAGTGTGAGCAGCCACTTGATCAGATGCAAGCAGTGGGGCTATTGGTAGGGAATATTGATAATTGGATGGCTCCATTTCTCAGCTCGTCCGATATTCATACCTTCCAAGACTTAATCTCTCAAGTCAAAAAATTGGAGAGAACTAGACCAAGGGTAGTATCCGCAATGCAACCCACCAAAGTAGACAAAGAAAAGCCAAGAAAACCAGAGGGTGTTAAGCATGTGGCCTTTGCAACTGATAAAGTAAAGGAGAGCACTACATCAGCTAATTATGATAAGCCAAAACCACCATCACTTGGGAGTGGAAGTGAACCACCCAAGCCTATAAGTTCTCTTCAAGAGAGGATGAGCAAAAAGTATTCCTTTAGAAGAGACAAAGTGATGAAGATATTCAAAGATGCATTGAAGGTGGGTTTGCAAGTTCACGGAGAAACAAGCGACCGGAAGAAGTCGACAAGATCACCCAAATTTCGTCCCATATCACGGAATATTGGGTCATTCAATTGAAGCACTATGTATTTAAAGATTGGATTGAGCTAGCGATATCAAGAAGGAAAGATCACTTTATCTAAAAATGTGTTACTCGATCAACCAACAGAGCATACCAACTATGTGTCAGTTGCACTACAAGAAGAAACTTTGTGGGGGCAAGATGCGGGGGGCATATCGGAAGGCATGCAGGCGAGGGAGGATTTTCAAGTTCCCAAGGAGCCCGCTCCTCTTGGAGTTCGAGGAGGCTTATGGGAAATTTTTCATCTCAAAGAAGTCAAGAAAAAAATGTTGAAGAAGTTGGGAGAGCTCCCACGGTATCATGTGGCGGAGAGCTCAAGAACCCAATGAGAAGCCCAAGCAAAAAGCCAAGAAGAATAAAAAGATCAAGAACAAGAAAAAGAGGGAGAAACAAGTGAAGCTCTTTGAATTCCATTATAAGAAGTCAATTATTGAGGAATATATTGACTCCTTGGAAGATTATCAAGCAAAAGGAGAGAGCCCTAATTACATTAGGTGATTATTTTCCCGATGAGGTCAAGGAGCTACTCTCAGACTTGGACGAGTCTCAAGATGAAGAGCCCATGGTTGAGACTTGTCGAGTTATTACCATATATGAAGAAGAAGCTTGGGATGATGTTGATGATGAAGATGAACTTGAGCTCCACTATCCAGATGAGGATGATTTTATACCTGAGCAGTTATATAATCGACATGGGAGACCATATGTGAGTAAAAAGCAGAAAAAGAAACAAGCTTTTAAGGAAAGGGTTCGAATGGCGAATGCGAGGTTGCAGGAAACTTCAACACAATCTTATCAAGCAGACCAGCATTATCCAAAGGAGAAATCAAGAAGAGCACCTAAGTATAAAATACTTAGAAAGGTGATGCCATATGAAGAGATTCCATCCTTTATCAAAGAGGGTGACATATGACCTCACTCATCAAAAGCCACATATTCCGGATGGTGATGCCCTTGGAAAGAGTCCGATGATTCCATAACTACGGTGGCTTACCAAAGTGAAGTGAAGAAAGAAGCCATCTCCAGACGAAATAGATGTCAAGGAGAAACTTCTCAGACGAAAAGGAGAGTATAGTTGGCTCATATGGGCCCCGATTGCCTTTTTCTTGCGGTTTTTCTTCCAAATCGTGTGTTTTTTCTCCCTAGTGCACTTTTTTTATCTTCCTCCCTATATGTTTTTCCATGACTTTCCTTAATATCCATATGTTGGAATTGCAAGGGTGCTTCTAATGTCAACACTATTAACAGAGTCCATGAGCTTATCCGCATTTATAAGCTGGGTCTTCTTTGTCTCATTGAAACTAGAGCGAACAGTGATCGCATTATGAGGTTTTCTGAAAAGTTCTGATCTTGGGTTTGGGTTGCCATCCCGGCTGATGGTTTTTCGAGGTCACTATCATCATTTGGAAAAAGTCGGTGGGGACTGTTACTCCACTGGTAGTATATAGAATGGCTTTCCATCTTATGATTTCATCCACATCTCCTTCATCTTGGGTTTTGTCGGTCATTTACAATGGGCAAACTCTTGAGGTTCACAAGAAACTCTAGAAAGAGTTAACATGTATGTCTCATCTTGACCTTCCCTGGCTTATCATAGGTGATTTTAATGCAATTATTTCTTCTGATGAGCACCGGGGTGGTTCGTTCCATAACTATTCTCACAAATATAATCTTTTCGCTGATTTCATTTCTCGCAACATGCTTTTGGATATTGGGTTTTCTAGTCCTTAGTGTACTTGGTGCGACGGACAAGAGGGACTAGCACACCGTTGGGCCCGTCTTGACAATTGCTTGGCCAATTCACTCTAGACCTCAAGTTTTAGTTCGAATTTAACTTCTCACTTATCCAGGATTTCCTCTGATCACGCTCCCCTTCTGCTTGTTGCTTTTCATTGGGTTGCCACTAAGAGTAGGGTCTTTCATTTCAATAACTATTCGTTGGATTATCTAGAATGTCATCGCATTGTTAACTAAACTTGGAATTCCAAACCCCAGTCCAATTTGTTTCATGCTTTTTTCGCTCATCTAGTTTCCCATACTAGATCCAAACTTATTTCTTGGAGATCGTCAGGCATGCACTCTCTTGATAGGGATATTTTGGAGACAGAATTAAAACTCAAAGCTTTGGAGAATGATGATATGCTTGATAATTCCCCTCCTTGTGATCCTTCTAACATTAGGGTCTTGCATAACAAATATAATGCTTCGCTTCATTGGAATTCTTTGAAATCGGCCCAACGTGCCAAGATGCTTTGGGTTCAGAAGGGGAATCTGAACAATAGTTTCTTCCATAACAACGCTAAGATCCATAAACACAAGAGTCTTATTTCTTATAACACTGAAGCCCAGGGTTGTGTTGATACTAATAGGTCTAACATTGAATGGCGTTTTCTTGAATTTTACTCCAAACTCTAGTCTTCCCATGATCACTCCTCTTTCTCTAATCTTATTCAAGCTTTGTCTTGTAACCTCAATCGCATTTCTGATTTTGTTTGTGCTTCTCTTATCAAACCTTGTCTAAATCAGAAGAGTATAGAATTCTTTGCTCTTTTCCTGGTGGGATAAGCCCTGGTCATGATGGTTTGAATGCTGATTTTTATCAATTTTTTTGCCATGATGGTGGTTCTTGTTTATTTGAAGCTGTTAAACATGTGCTATAATATTATTAGTAAAATTATGGCCAATAGACTTTGAGATATCCTTCCGAATCTAATTGGTAGAGAGCAATGTGGTTTTATTGCCGGTCATAGCCCTTTGGATAATATTTTGGCTGTTCCAGAGGATGCCCATTCTATTGAAAATGATTCTAAGTACCCACCTAGGATGTTGATTAAAATTAACATAGAGAAGGCTTATGACACTTTCCTGAAAATTACTGAAATGTCTTGAAGATGCTAAAGAAGAGGAAGGCAATGAAGATGTGCAAGAGGTCCAAGTACAACAATCTGGTCATTTAGAAGAAGAAGAAGAAGAAGAAGAAGAAGAAGAAGAAGAAGAAGTGAATAAAGTTGTGAAAGAACATGAATCAGAAGAAGTTGATCCATTTGATGAAGATCCTAAAGAAGAAGAAGAAGAAGAAGAAGAAGAAGAAGAAGAAGAAGAAGAAGAAGAAAAAGAAGAAGAAGGTAATGTAGATGTGCAGGAACATGAATTAGAACAAGTTGATCATTTAAATAAAGATCATGAAGAAGATGTAGGCAATGAAGGTGTGCAAGACCATGTAGATGAAGATCCTGAAGATGAGGAAGCCAATGGGAGTGATATTCATAACTCTGACTACAATTTGAATAGTGAAGAGGATGATGATGGGCTTTCTAGTATGAAGATTGTGCTAATGGGCATGAGGGAAGCTATCCAAGAGGAACCTGGTATAGAAGAATATGTTGATGAGAAGGAGGTCCTCATCGACTATGTCTGCATTCGATGATCTACGATTATGTTCCCATAGCCGAGTGAGGATGAGATAAATCCACCCAGGGACGAGATATCCACGAATTCGGAGAGGTAGATATGAAGGATCCTCATTTTCACATAAGAATGAATTTTAGGAGTTTTTCACAATTCAAGCAAGCAGTGAAAAATTATGGGGTAAAAAATAAGGTTGTGATAAATTTTAGGCCTAATAGTAAGGTCAGATGTAAGGCATATTGCAGAAAGGGCTATCCATTTTACCTGTGGGCTTCTCCAATGCTAAAGAACAAGAATACTATTCAAAACAAAGCTGGATATTTGAAACATGAATGCACAAGGGACTATAATATAAGGCATGTCAGTGCTCAATGGATAGCAGAGCATTATCTGGAACAATTTAGAGCGGACCCATCATAGAAGCGTGGAGGCATAATACACGCTTTTTGAAGAAATCAAGAGGTTGAAATATCTAGATTAAAGCCATAAAGGACCAAAAGTATTGCCTTAAGGTATAACAATGAGTTTTTCCCCCTGTTTATTAAGTTATCTTGAGTCTTTAATTTGCTTGCAAACTGAATGTAGTATGGTGTTTATAACAGTGAGTTTTTTTTTCCTATTTTTTACCTGCTAGGAATTAGACTACTTGATGGTGGATGACCACACCCATATGAGTAGGCTATATGACTACAGGTTGGAATTGCTCAAGCCACACCCACAATTGACAATAAAATTTAAATGCAATGAGGGTGTGTTCTCAGCAATGTATGTGTGTTTATCCCCACTTAGAGCAGGATTTCCAGCAGGCTGTAGACAGGTAATATCAGTGGATGGTTGTTTTTTGAAGGGACATTATGGAGGTTAGCTCCTTACAGCTATTGCCATTGATGCGAATGACTGCATCTATCTAGTCGCATGGACAATAGTAGACAGGGAGAACTACCACAACTGGGTCTGGTTTCTAATACTTTTGGCTGAAGACCTGGAGATATGCAACTTGCATCATCGGGCTTTCATGAGAGTGATGTAGAAGGTAAGTGTTTAATTTCAATGCCATTTTGTATCATTTCATAACTATCCTTACATTTTTTCCTTAATATCTTGTTTTTTTCTTTGGTGCTTTTTACTTGTGATTGTTTGTTGGTTATTGGATATTTTTTTACAAAACATAAATTACCCCCATAAGGTCTTCTAAATGCAATCGAGTAAGTATTTCCTCACAGTGAACACGAGTGTTTTGCATAAGGCATATACATACAAATTTTAGAAGAAGATTTAGAGGCAAAGGGCTAAATGATCAGTTATGGGCCTGTGCTAAGAGTAGTTATATTCTTACATTTAATCTGGCAATGGAAGCACTCAAGGATAAATCAAAGGGGGCATACACTTTCATGAAAAATATTGCCCCTGTACACTAGAGCAGGTCACATTTCAAATCCAAATTTAAATGTGACATGTTGCTTAATAATTTATGTGAATGCTTTAACATTTGACTAGATCTTGGAAAGCTAGGACTAAAGGCATAATTACTCTTAATGAGATGATTAGGACATAACTCATGAGTAGGATCTAAAAAAAAGAGACTCAATGAAAAAACGCACCATAAAACACTGTCCTGAGATTGTTAACAAATTAAAGAAAGCCAAACATCTTAGCTAGTCCTGCAGGACAACCTGGTCAGGTGGTGACAAGTACCAGGTTGTTTGTTTTGATGGGAAGTTTATTGTTGACACTAAAGATATGTCTTGCATCTGTAGGAAGTGGCAATTTACAGGTATACCATGTTCCCACACAATATCAGCACTTTATTACAACAAAAAAACCCTGAAGATTACACAGATGAGTGATATACTATTAGAACTTTCCCGTCAACTTTTAACCATATACTGAACCCAACCCAAGAATCCAATTGCTGGCCAAATAGTCCACAAGGTCCAATGATACCCCCAGAACCAGCAAACAGAAATAGGGGCAAGAAACCCTTAATGAGGAGGAAGGATCCACTTGATGAGTTGGAAGGATACACAAAATGGAAGGTTAGTAGGAAAGATTAGAACAAGAGGTGCAGTGTTTATGGGACTAATGGACACAACAAGAGATTCCATGGCTCGCAAGTGAGTACATGTTCATATTTTTAGAAGCATTGCTTGTTTATAATTTCTTGATTTCTTACATGACACCCCCTATTTTTACAAAGACACAAAACAACTAGAGAGCAACAAAAGGAAGAAGTATAATGCTGAGCACCTATAACTTAATGTTTTTCCTTTCTTTGGTGGTAGATGATAAGAGCATTGTTTGTTTTGTAACAGGATGTTGGACATCATATGGACCCCATGGACACAATTGATCCTGAAGTGCTTCAAGAACATTTCATTCACACTGTAGAGGTATTTGTTTTTAAATTGTAATGACATGTTGCTATGAAATTATTTAGTTGTTTCTTTTTTTTTTACTGAAATTTAATGCAGATGAGGGGCATACCTACTCACACAAACTTTCTTGTGAGTTCTGCACCATCAATAGAGGCACATGACAATCCTGCAGAACAAGCACCCTCATTACAACCACAGGTATTTTGATAGAGGAGGGCATTTGTTTATTACCAATTACCTACCTCATCCTGTTTGTGTACTATTTTTTAATTTACTCCTGCCATACAAAAACCTCCTCAGGACATCCCCAACCTAGCACATGATATCCATATACCTACTAGAAGTGGAAATCAGGCAGTTGCACCACTGACACAGGTAATAGCTGAAATCTTTCTTCCTTGAAAGATAATTTTGCAGATTCCTGAGGTAATTTGATTATCTAAAAATTATAGGTGAGTCAAATCAGTCATGAAACCATCCCCACAACAGCAGCTGGTGATGGAAGATCAAAGCTGGAAAAGCTTGTGACAATGGGAGGGAAAAAACAACTCATCTCAAAAAGATAAGCAAGGAAGCATATACTTGCAAGACCAGCCCCTCAGGTCATTCACAACCCAACACATGATAGCTAAATTCCTACAGCAACTGGGAGTCATGCAGCTGCACAAGTAACACAAGTTTTGATGTTGGAATACTTCAATGATGCATAACATTTTTTTTATTTTAAAACATTTATTTTTCCTAATGAAACACAGGTAGATCAGAATCAGAACACCCATGAAACCGCCCCCACAACAACAACTAGATATGGAAGATCAAAGATGGAAAAACTTGTCACAATGGCAAAGAAAAATCAGCTTCTCTCAAAAAGCCAAGCAAGGATGTATATACTGGAAGACCACCTACTCAGGTCATCCATAGCCCATCACATGATCGGCAGAGTCCTACAGCAACTAGGAGTCAAGCAGCTACACAAGTAGCACAGGTATATCTATTAGAATACTTCATTGATGCTTATCATTTTCCTGATGACACACTTAACTTTTCTGATAGGAAACATATTTTTTTTCCAATTAAACACAAGTAGATCAGAATCAGATGACTCACCAAACCACAATGGGATAAAAAAATCAACCCCTATCCAAGAGTCAGGCAAGGAAGCATTTCCCATCAAGGCCACATGTGCTTAACAATGAAGGGGTGCTGACAAATTTGGAAAATAGAAGCAAACCAAGTGAAGCGTGAATAAAAAAGAAAATTTGGCTTTCACCAGGGAGTAGTGCATCTGGAAACCATAAAGATGACTTTATTAAAGTGGGTGATGCTGCATTGTACTGCATGTTTTTGTTTTGAAAAAACAGTGTCCTCTTCTCTTTATTACCTATCTCAATTGATTAAAAATTGTCCAGGTTACCTATTTGTTATCTTTGTCAAACTAGCATTCTAAACTGAAGAAACTACTTGTATATATATCCAATTTTGTTATGGTATTAATGTATTAGAATTATAATGTGATCTTCCCATTATGATGGTTAATTTATGGTACTTTTGTTTTCATCTTCAGAATAGCAATAACAGTGGTATAAACTTGCAATATTCAGGACCTTTATTTAAATTCATTTCGAGACTTTGAATCTACAGCATCTCATCCATGAATTTTTCTTGCACATGTATAATTGCACACTATTCTCATAGCTCAATCTTGTGCACAAAAAAAAAGAATTATGATTGCTTTCAGAACATCATTTCACTACATATTCACTGGTCATTCTCTTCCACCTTTCTATGAAGATTGGGTGGGTTATACAGTCATGAAAAATAGACTCAAAAATCACTTATACAAGCATTCCCTGAGAACTTCCTCTAACCATGCCCTAGGTTCCAACTCCATCCTAGGTGTTAAGGTCTAGGTTCTTTTCCAATCCTTTGCTTCGCTCACTTCGCTTCCTCGTCAGCCTGTGGAAAAGCCATGAATTGATAACAAAAACAGTAGACCTCCACTAATTCTCTTCCCCTAGCTCAGTTGAAAATCGAGAAGTTGAAAGAGAGGAAGATGATATTGATGTATGTGGTCATGTATCTTTGAGTAGATTAGTTAATATGACATGGAATGAAGCTAATGTGTCCAGTGTAGCTGGGTGTCAAGAAATGATTAATTTAATGTGATGTGGCATCTCTAGCTGCCACATCAAATAGATTTAGCCGGAAAACCAAGAATGACCGCTCGTTGAAATGAAATCAATTTTTGATAACCGTTTTGATACAAATTGAAAAATAGTGACCAAAGTGGAAATTGGCCAAAACATAGTGACCTCCTCAAAAATTTACCCTTAAAATGTTTTTGATGCGATTGGTATTGTTCAAATAAGTGGCACACCATTTACTTAGATATCAACTCAATAAAATAAAAAACTGATATAAGAAAAAGCAAATCCATATAAGGTGATTTTATTTGTGTTAACTTTTTAGTCATTTTAAACTCATTATATTCAAGATTATCATTTAATTTTAATGAATATGATGTAATTTATTTATATCATTTTCTATGTATATTAATATTACCATACATCATTTATATGCATATCAATAATATCATTTTAGGGTGTAAAATCTAGACTTCATCTTTTATATACAATTTTATTTTTACTAATCAATAAAGGATAAATATTTTTATCACTCTAACTCTATTTGACTCAAAATTATGTTTTAGTTTTGATGAAAGTAATATTGTTTGATTATATTATTTGCTACGAAAATAAATATCAAATCCATAGATCACTCAATTTTATTGAAGAATAAAAAAAATTAATTGAAATGATTAACCATGCATCATCAATATATCTATTCATCATCAATGGTTTCATAAATTATATCATTTCAATATGTACATAGATGACGAGTCAAACTTCTAATTTGGTCTTCAAATGAAAAAGTGTTTTTTTAATAAAATTGGAGAATCGTTCAATATCTTTATAATGGGAGAATAAGTAAACAATTTTTCAAAATTTTGATTAAGTTTGTTGTTTTTAAAAGTTTGAGTAATAATAAAAATTAAAGTCTTCGGTCACGAACATTATATTTACATCATCTATGGCGTTCACCACTTCCGTTGCATGAGGGGAGAGGTATGAGTGATGATGATGATGATGATAATAATAATAATAATAATAATAATAATAATAATAATAACTATTAGAAAATAAACAAAATATAGGCCGAGTTCTAATGTGTGTCGGGCCAATTAAGTCCGACTTGGACTTGCTGGATGGGGCTCGGTAGACCCTATTAATACGCCTATGCCCTCTCTAGATATAGTAATGTATACATACATATATATATATATATATATATATATATATATATATACTTGGTTTTGATAATTGTATTTCAATTTTTATATAAAACTTCTTTTTTAACAAAAATGACAAATGCTATATACATCAGGGGCATGAGCACAGGCAGGGAATTAATCATCCAACTAGCGCACCACCCTTAGCTGGGGATTAGGGATTTAGGTTGCGAGCCTAAACCCCCAACCGGTGACCCATTGCCATTATCGCTTCCAATGAGTCTTGAACTCGAGACCTTTTGAATGTCTCACCCTTGTTTTCCGCAATAATGCCAAGTATCACTCGCCTATGAGACTTTTTGGTATGAAACTTGAACTTAAATACTCTTTTGGCTATATAACTTAAATACTATATGAGTTCAAAAATATTTTTTTATTATTTATTCTTATTAGTGATTTTATTTTTAATTTGCAATCAATTTGTCTTTATTAGATTATTATGAATTTTATTTAGATTTTGTAATGATATAATATTATAAAAGATTTTTAATATTTTTAATATTTAATATGAAAACTGATTTTTCTATTGAGTATGGATATTCTAAAAAGTTTTATTTTTAATATAATTAATTTTTTAAAAATTAATTTAGAAATACAAAAATTATTCTGATTAGGCTTAAGTTAAGTACCCCACTAGATTGAGGTAACCAGTTAATCCATTACTCGATAGGTTTTAGGTAGGGTTTTTCGGTTGGGTTAAAAGTTTCAGGTTCAAGTTAGATATCCGATCCATACTCACCTCTAGTAGAAGGTGTGCATGTGGAGAAAATCAAATTTCAATCTAGTTAATTCAAATTATGAGAGTGGAAAATCAAACACGAGTAAGATTGTTTGAGCGTAACATCGTGAAATTAACTCAATGGTCACACAAGTTAAATTTATACATATTTCAACCATTCCATTGTGAAAGTTTGATTTTAACTGATTATATATATGTGAAAAATTCTAAGTGGTGAATGAAAAAACTAAACACATACAGAAAAAATTAGACATCTTGAGTGGAAAAACTAATTATGTCATGTAGTTTAAATAATACTATAAACAATCTAATATTTAAGTTTACACATATAAAGTTTGTAACTACGAGAAGGCTGAGCGAGTAACATATAAAAAGTCTATACTCATGAATACAACGCCCATTTTTATATATATAAAAATAAAATAAGAATAAATAAATAAATACTGGAAAGAAAGAAATTGAAACAATATATTGATAATTTTGGGTATAAATATCAGTGGAAAAATTATGAAACCTTATAGAAATATCTCAACATTAAAAAGAAAAAGAAATTTGCAAATCTATTACAAAAGTCATGTCAGATTTAAAAAGTTTGCCCATGATTAAAATTGTTTTGCAAACTTCTCGAGTGAATAAATCACATTCATTAGATGAAATAAGAAAAGTACAAACAAAAACATTTCCATTAGGACATGGAAATAAAAAAGAAACACAAAATAGAGGCAACAAAGAGAAAAACAAGAAAACAAATAGGATATGCAACCATTGAAAAATAGGAAAAATATGTTTATGAGCAAGACAATGATTGTTGCTCACTCCAGCCTCGCCCACTCCACTTCTACTTACTCATCACGTGATCTTTGGTGTTGTCTAAGGAACTCCATCTCTACATTTCATAGTAGCGGCCGCTTTCAATTGCGCTGCTGTCTCTAAGAGCTGCAGCTGATGCAGCCAAAGTAGTAGTAAAATTATTTTTGACAACCAAACACAGTAGAGTTGAGAAATTATCATCATGAAGAGATGGCATGCATCTTTCAGGCCCATATTCTAGATAGCGAGCCCTTTATGTTACTGCAGCCTAAACTCTCTCACTGCTAGTGAAGAGGTTTGGGTCTCCGTAAGGACAAAAAGTGGACTCAGGAGCTTTGGATGACGTGTGAGTGCCAGATTCGTGTCTCCCTTATGGAACTATGAGCTCAGATAGTCCTGGTCGACCCTCGTAGAACCTGTAATTCGTCCATTACACAGACCCACCTAGTGGTTGCGCACATGACTCTCCAGTCGCTTTACATCCTTTGCTTGCTACCCATAAAACTTGCCTGCCTGCCACATGCCTGCCTGCAGCCCCTCTTTGTTTTGCCCACCACCACCTGCACTGTTACCTGCCCTTGTAAATCGCCTGCTGCACCTAGCCTGCCTGCCATTGTTCGTGCTCATTATGCCTGCCTGCCTGCCTGCCTGTGCCACTGCCAGTTTTTGTTGTTTAACTATTCATTTATAATATATTATTAGGAATGAAAGTTGTGATTAAAATCACTGAGCATAGATGGACACTCACTCATGGTGCTGACCCAGTCAAGTAGTACAGAGCCTTGGGAATCCAAGCATAGTGAGAAAATGACAATAGTATACCAAAACCACGTACAGCAGATGAAATGATAGAAACAATACAGGAAGTCTCATAATACATAGTAAAGGTATGGAACTTAATCACAATATCAATGTCCGGTGGAAAAACTAGGATCTTCTAGATTGAAAATGCTACTTTGAGATGAAGCAGCATAGCCGATAGTCTGCCAGCAAGATTCATTGAGTGTGAGCGGTCATGTCTTTGATCACCGCAACCGATGGCATGCGGAGCGAAGGGAGATGGAACGTCCTCAATTCCTGCAATCTCAATTTGGTCTCACTGTAATCCAACATGTCACTGGAGTACACTATTTATGAAATGTATAGAGGCTCATTACAAGTCCGCACATCATGACATGATGATTTGCAAAGAATGTCACACACATTATTATTTAAATATACAGAGCCCACTAGATAATTGATTACATATCCAAAATTTATTTAGATCGCCACATACTAGGTTCTTGGAAGGCATAAAGATGGCAATATGTATACACAATTAATATTGCTAATTCAATGCCGAAAGTAAAAATCTGGAATCAACATATAAATCCATTGATTGTGTTACTAATCCTTTGATTTTTAGAATCTTTGAAAATTTCACTTAATAAATATAAATATATTGTACATATGAGCATGATACTCTTAAAGAATTCCGTACTTTCAATCCGCGTAAAGCGGTATGCTATTAATACATACATACATACATGCATTACATACATATCTATATATATATATATGAATTTTTACCAGTTGAATTTTCTAAAGTTTCAAAGGTTTCTTAGGAGTCTAGAAATTCACAGAATTTAACATATCGTATGGATATCAAATTA